>NC_056522.1:135104560-135127335 GCF_019175285.1 Sceloporus undulatus
TGCATGAAAGGGGTGGAAACATTAGTCAACCACTTCCATAGTGAGAGGGGAACAGAACCCCAGGGATAGCAGCTGCTGCTGACCAATAAGTGAGGATGCCGGGGAGGGGGGCGGTTGGGTCAGGATTCATTATGTATCAATATACATAACGTAGTTATGAAGCAACATAATACATAGAGGATTCCAGATAGTCTTCAGGAACTGTGTAGCTTTCAAAGACAATCTCCCAGGAGGAAGAAAATACTTGGTGTTTCCTTCTAGAACAAAATTAGTGAAGAACTGTATCCCTAGGTTGCATCATGTTTATTGGTGTTATGTAAGGAAAATTCACAATGTCAATTTTCAATAGGTATTTAAGGGACAGAAAATTCAAAAGTTTTGAAAAGGTAGCCAGTCAAAATATCTCTCTGGGTACTGAAAACATTAACTTCATTCAGTTGCACTGAATGTTCTTCTGTTTCATTTTTTTTCAGTTAAATGTAGTGCTTTGAAAGTTTCTAGAAAACACACCTACAGTGAAGTGATAACAATTAACTGCAGTTGTTTCTTTTATTTGTTGTTTTCTTGTGTTGTTTTCCCCCTCATTCACATTGGATAGCCAAGCAAAGGGCATAACCCTGTGACACTATACTGAGCTGCTTACAGCACTGCAAGAATGCACAACAGAATTGTCCTGTCCTCCTCTCTTCCCTTTCAGGCTCATTCCTTCAGGGGTTAACTAGTCCCCAAGTAGATTTGAATAGATCATATAGCAAGACCACCCCCACCCCTACAGCAGATGCCAATCTATTGGCACACAGGGACAAATGGATCTCACCCATTGTCAATTGGACTTGACTGGAGTGAAAGAAGGCCAGTATACTGTGAGGGCAATGTTTCCTAAGTAGATGGAAAATCTGAAACCATTCCAATCATTTTTTTCAAATGGTAAGGCCAGAAATTTATTCATACATTTTCCCCTCTACACACACACTTCAAATCCTCTGAAGATTTAATGAACAGATGGACTCCTTCAAGAAACTGTTCCTCTAGCTGTTCCCTAAAGGCTGTTTAAGTCTTAAATTCCATAAGACTGTTCTTTAAACAGAGTAGTGGAACACAGAGATGAAGGTTGGGTAACCTTGACATATTTGATAACTCTGACATAGAACATTCTGCAGTTAACAGATGAGAATGCCAATACATCCAACTGCAAGCTCAAAAGAACTTCCACCCAAAGTAATTTCCTTTCAGGATTGAATGCCATGAAGCCAATTTACTCGTTGAGTAGATACCATCTTGATATATGGAGAAGGGTAGCCTATACTATACTAGGGACACAATGCTACTATTTTATCAACCTTTACAGCTATTCCATGTTATGATATTAAACCATTGCTATTTCTTTGGTTATTTGTTTATCACAGCCCAGAACTAACAGGGTACATCTGCTGACAGAACTGCTTCTATTGGTGGAATAAGAAGGTGGGATGATGGTGATCCCCCCACTACTCTCATGAGGGGATAATGGCTGGAATGCTGATAGTGAAATATGTTGGTGTGGTGTCCTTTTATGCCTGCACATATCCTTTTAGAGTAATTGAAGAATGAGGTATCCAGAACCTCCTTGCATAATGGCTACTCCCGTGAAAAACCTTAACTTGAAGGCACCAGGGAGTGTTGTCATGGTCAATATGTGCAAAGGTGGCCGGAGAGCTTCAGAGCATGATCTGGCTGCAGTCATGCAGCCCAGAAAAAAGGACTGTTATCACCTTCCCAGGTTTCTAGCCTATTATCTGGGAGGCCAGTGGTGGTTCCAGCCAGATGGTGTCCAGGAGCTGTCCTCCCCTACCACTGACTGGTTGTGAATTTGTGCCCTAGTGCTTCAAGCTGAAATTGTGTACCTAGAAGCTGTGGAAGCTCAGTGGAGATACTCCAGCATACACTTCTTCTCTGCCAGTCAAGATCTCAGTCAGTGTCTGAACGGGACTATGTGATATAGACTGATTGTTTTAAATAGAACTGTATGAAATGTTGGACAGTTTTGTGTAGGTAATTCTGTGTCATATGACACTAAGAAGATGGTTTTATTTTTATATTACTAGGACTAAAATATATTTCTTGCTTCTTCTGCACTGATATGTGGCCCTTGCCCTGAAAGCCCACAGTTAAAACTGAATGGCCAATATGGTTGCTGCATGAAATGTCAGTGCCTCATTCTGTATATCCTTTCCTATGCAGAAAGCAGCTGAAGAGTGTCTTTTGCATGTGCCCTTGTAATCCAACATATGGCAAATCTCAACAAGACATAGAGCTTTCCTGATGATGATGCCCTAGCTATGAAACTCATTGCCCCAAGAGGGTCGCCTGTCATCCTTTTCACTGGCTTTCAGAAGCAAGGTCAAGACAATTGTATTTCAAAGAGCTTTTAATTGAAGTTAACACATATGCTTACATGGCTGGTCTTAACTCTTTCTTACCAGAAATGATGGATATTATATTATATTAATTTTTATCACACTATGCTTTGCTTGCAAGGGGGAATCTCTTCAAAAACATTGCACCAAGCACTTTAAATAAGAAAATTAAAGGAAGCAGAAAAGTATGTAAGCTATTAGGCAAGTTTAAACACTGCTGTGTTAAAAACCATAAGACAAAACCAGAAGGAATCAAAGAGACCATTTCACAAACAAAAGATTTATACAACCAAGGCCTTCCTAAGGATTCTTGCTAGATGACAAAAGATCCATGACATCCCTGCATTCACCAGATAATACAAATGCCAGAGTCTTTGACCCCAGACCACCTTAGAAGTCCCTTGGATATTCTTATGTTGGAAGCACTGCCTGGTTTGCATGGCAGAAACCAACATAAAATATTTAAAATTCTGAGAAAGATTCCAGCCAATATTTTCTAGCTTCATTCTAAAATTATCTTCAAAGGTCATTTTAAAGTATTTTTAGAGGTATTTTGACCTTGATTTTTTCAAGTCATGTCAATCTCTTATTAATCCTAAGGGCCCTTATTGGCCCTAAGGGCTTTTTGTAAAATTAAAAAAAAAAAACAGAAAAAGAGACAAGTAACATAAGCGACACAAGATCCTTAAAAAAACCCCATGGTAATGAACAATGAAAATGAGCTAACATTCTATTGCCCTATGTGCAATGAGAATAATTAATTAAAAAAAAAAACCCAAACTTCCCAGGCTCTGCTTCTCCTTCTGTCTAGAATTCCTTCTTATTGTCTTCTACCTTGAAGCTGTATCTTATTATTTCCCGCTATCAATGAAATTTCTCTACAAATCTAAAAATGATTGTTAAAGTGGTAACAATGCAAGGTGTCCCTGGGGAAGAACTGCAACTAGGGAAGTCTGGTGCAGCAGGCAATGAGTCTGCTTCCCTGACTGCTAGAAGTAGGGAGGGGATAGTCCCCTTCCATGAGCTTCTTCTCACAATAAATAAGTGGTTATCAATACAAGGGGAGAGGCAGGCTTACAAGACAGCAATGGGGAAATGAATATATATATATATAAAAATCCTATTTTGTTCTGCAGTGCTTTGTGAACCAATATAGATATATGAGTTAACCTGCCAGAGAAGGCATTATATCTTTGTTTCCATTTTCCTCCCAAAACACGTCTGCATGTTCTGTGGATCACACTTCCAAAAGACTGTGTCAAGATTGCTAAACAAATATAGGCTTATGATCTGCTTTTTACACACACACACACACACACACACACACAGTAAAACCAACGAAAATGTAAAACTACAATTAAAACACGTCAAAATCTAATAACTCTACAATAAACTTTTAATAAAGTCACTAAAATAGCAGGGAAAACCACACATAAAAACAGCAGTAAAACCAAACACAACAGCAGCTAAAACCCCAGTACCAGGAAAATTAAGACATGGCTAGTGCTATTAAAGTTAAGCAGCTGGAAATGCCCTCTTAAATAAAAAAAATATTATAAACATGCATGTTTCTAAATATTTCCCTTGCATTTCCAATTGCAGATTTCTCATCTGTGCATACTGGTCATGGGCACTGAACAACAATTTGGCAACAAACCTGCTTGTTCATAACAAAGCATGTTGATTTAATAGCTTTTAAATTATTGACCCTCCTGTACCAGTTTAAGATATTCTAGTCTCCTCCAGTTATGTTTCACTGCAGAGTCCATGTCTAGATCAAAGTAGATGAAGGCATTCTGTCATTGTCACTTGGACAGTTTGCAAATAATGACCTGAATCTCATTAATCATCTCACCTAGAGTAGATCCATTGAATCAATAAGCTTTACATATGTATCAGCTCACTGGCAGTTGAGTTTTGGGACCACCGAGGCCAGACTCCCCTAATTTCAGACATCGGGCATGCACAATTCTTTTCTATAAGCAAACAAATGAATTTTCCTCAGTAAAGTTCTGAAGTATCAACTGTGTTTGAAAATTTCACAGAAACCCCTGTATTCTTGTGTAGCATATAGAAAATTGCTGATTCTCCCCCATTTTTTAAAATTCAGGAATGAAATAAGTAAGTGACTAGATCAGTGTAGTAGTTGCAAAGAGACATCCCCTCCCAAATATGCTTTGTATACTATGTTCCTTTGAGATATATGTGATTCTAGCTAGCATTTTAAACAGCACTCTGTGCTTTATGTATGACAAAGGTTGATGTCAAGACAAGGCAGCCTGACAGTGAATGTTCTAACAAGAGGTAAACAGCTTGGATCAGCAAAAGGCTATGAATCCTGCCTTGGGAATACTGATTTAGGTCTGTGAATGGGTGTATGTATGTACGTGAGGAGTATATGCATGTGAGGAGGAATGCTTATCATGGGGACCAAAGAGAGATAGAATGCATAATTTGACTAGGAAGAAGAAGAGGATGAAACTGAAGAGTAACAATGGAGACAAAATTCAGCCTAGAGGATAACCTCTAAAGACCTAGTTCCAAACTGGCTGTTTCCAGTATTCTTCAGAAAAGATGTTCTAAAAAGCAACTTGAAAACCAAAAGTCACGATCAGTATACCTCAGTATCAAAGGAATGAGAATAGCCTAGCTAAACGTGATAAATTATAGGCATTAAAGGAGCCAAGGAGGGATAAAAGGAGCACCTTGGATAAGCTGGAACTTTGAGAAGACCTCTTCACTGCAAACAAGCTATTCTCGTATTCCCTCGCTTTGCTTAGGATTGCCTCACTAAATCTGGATGAGGTAAGCATGTTCTTTGTGTGACTGTGTTTGTATGGGATGTCTCCTGCTATGGTGCTTGCTAGCCTGAGCCAAAGTAATCCATCCTGGGGCCTATTCACACTACATAATTATAGTGCTATTATTCCACCATAACTGCTATGGCTGTCCTATGGAATCTGGGATAGGCAGTTAAGGGATGGGCAATAGGAATGCTCAAGTAAAACGTCTCTTGTATCTTACCAGTATAAACCCCAGAATTCATAGGGTGGACCCCATGGCAGTTAAAGTGGAATAATAGCACTATAGCTGTGCAGCTCCAGGTCTCCCTTTCCCCTTTTGTCTTCTACCTTTCATGGGCTTGATTTCTTTCCATAGTTTCTCTCCTTTCCTCAACTCAGACTCGAAGGGCTTGTTTACACTGGCCAGAAAACCCTGGGCTGCCCACTGAGTACTTTGGCCCAAATTCCCCCCTTTGCCCATGCTTTTTTTTATTATCAGTGACTGGGTGGCTGCCTTCCTATGCAATCCTCACTTGTTTCCTGCACCATTACTGATGTGACAACAAGGAGCCCAGCCATGTTATTGAAGCTGGGCACCATGTTCTAACCAGTGTGACTTGTGCCTGCAGTGGTGACACTGGGTGGCTTGCAGGGACCCTGTGGAAAGGCAGCCATTCGTCACTGCTGTGGAGAGAGACCAAAACACAGAGTAAATGGTAAGGTTTTTTAAATTTGGGTTAAGAGAAGAAAGTCTGAATTGGGTCTGGATGTTGTGAAGACAGTCATCATCCAGTCTAGGGTTTTGGCCCTGCCTCATGCAAACAGGATGCAGTCAGCCCCCGGGGGCATTCAGAGTTAATAACCCACGCAGACAAGGCCTAAATAGCCACCAAGTTTTTATCCTCCTATCTTACTCGACTCTACAAATAACCAACATCCCTTTTGCCCTGCCCCCAGCTATATTTGTTAGCCAAACCCTTAGAATAGGCTTTACTCTGTTATTTTACCCTTTTGCAGTTTGTTCCAGTGTTATCAAATAAAGTATATTTGCTTCAGTTTAATGGGAGTATTAATCTCTTTGAATGGACAGGTCACGCAACACTAGGAAAGAAGCAAAAAGGTCTTTACCACTGAAGAGTGCCAGGGCTGAGTCTGGAACTCTTTATTCCCAGATTTTATAACTGATAACAAAAGAAACAGGAGGTGCATCTCAAGATGTTCAAAAGGCTTTTTGACTAATAAAACAACCATCTTTTGAGCACCTTAAGACATGTCTCCAGTTTCTTCTGTGGATTTTATTGGAAGCTTCACAGATTTTGCTTCTTTCGTTATCTCTGGTGATAGCACAGCTGAACATTCCTCTTTCCTCACTCCCAGGACCCTGCATCACCCAAAAATTAGATCTGGAGGGGTTCCCAAGTCTCTGAAGCAAACTTTCTGGATGCATTGTTAGCGAGTATGCAAATTTATAAAAACACCCTCAAATTCCCCCACATTCAAAGTGCAGTTGGTGGAGGTAATTGGCTGTTCCCTTTCACATTGCTTGAACATGGAAACTTATAGATGAGCCATAGCTTCCTTAGAGTATTGGGATTTCTCTTGATGACCCGAACAAAGGGCATGATGGGAAATGATCATTGTCTTCTGTGACAGCAAAGCAAGCACACCACATACGCAGCAAAGCCTCAGTTTGGAGTTGCAAACAGGAAGAATGGTTCACACATTTGGGACAGATTTATGTCTCTGAGATACTTCACAACCACCAGCTATTCCGGAATCAATAGCCTTTCCCATAGAAAAAGCTGACCATAGATCAAGCAATGTGTAAATCTGGATTTGCTTTGAAGTAGGAAAACATCCTCTGCTCAAGACAGGGCAAAAATCTTATAAAAAGCCCTGCATATTTTTTTTTGGTCTTTTGTTCTGTGCTAGAGCACAAACAGGCACTCTGTCAGTTTGTGTTCCGCTGTGGTTCCAACCCCTCCCTTTTCCCTTTTCCGTGTTGCTGCTTTACTTTGATTCCAAGGAGAACATTGCAGGCAAGTATTACCATTAGATACGTCCAATGTCCTCTGCCATCCCTTCCTCTCTTTTCTTCTTTTAGCCTTGAATGAGAGTGTGGATGCATGTGTGTTTGTATGAGTGTATCCCTTTCCTATAAAAAACCCAGCTTATAATCAAAAGAGTTTGTTGCTGCGCAGTTCCTGGAATATCTGGCCCCTCCGTAAACATTTTGGGATTCGATCCAAAAGGGGTACTTGTAAGGAGCCCATTATAGATGTGTTGAGCTAATTAATATTCCCCAAATTTGAGTAATCATCCTTACAGCATGATAGAAAGTGCAAGATAGAAAGTGAATCACACTCTCTCAGGTCCACTCAGAGAAACAGCTCTGTTGATAACACCTCAATTGTTATGTCTTACCTGGATGAGTTCTTTTCAGAGGACAAGGATGACAGGTCCCTCTCTGCCTTAGAGGCTGAATCTGAAATCCCAAGCTCAGGAAACATGGCAGAGCAGACTGAGGTTGAGCCTGGGCTTTCCAGAGAGGATTGCTCTGCCCCACTGGAACAGGGATCCAATGCTAACACTGGGGCAAAGATAGCCCCAAGCTGCAGGAAAGATGATACATAAAGAGCTGGGGCTCTAGAATATATCTGAGATGAATTGCTTAACTTGAACAGAGAAGGCCTCAGCAGTACTCCATCAGCCTCAGTGACAGCTGTGTGAGGAAGTGTCTCAACACAGCTGCATATAAATAGCTGCAAATAAAAATTCAAGTTGTTGTCAGACACTGGAGATTATCGCACTGTATTTAAACTGATTTGTCCCCAATGGGATAAAGTCAAATTTAAATTTAAAGGCAAGTGTTATTGCACTAAACTGTGGCCAGGTGAGTGCAACCCATCTGCAGCCTGGACCCCAGCCACACTTATCCAGAGGCTTTTCAAAAAAGGCAAGCTCCTGTTTTTGAAAAGCCACTGGATAAGCATGTCCGGGGTCGGGGCTGCAGATAATAACACTCACTTTTAAATTTCAATTCAACTTTATCCTGTCAAGGATAAGTCGGTTTAAATAGAGTGTGATAACCTCCACTGTCTGTTTGATCAGAGGATGCTTCTTGGACAGACAGTGCTTAAGAATATTTTGACTCTTTGCCTGCCTTGTTCCTTGCTCTCAGCATTCCTGTTATCTGATCTTCTGGATACCTGACCTTGGTACACTCAGCCTCTATTTTTGACTACTCACTGCTCTGATTTCTCCCCTGATAGGATGCTTCTCTGTTTACTAGACCCTAACTCATCTCTTGACCATCCTTTGTGCCCACTCTTGCAAACTCAGAGTCTCTTGTGAATTTCTTGTGGAAATTTAGGCCTGACTGACTCTGTCTATTGATACCCCTTTGGACCTGTGGCTTGCCTGGTGGCTTTGTCAGACATTTAACAGCCATGAACCAGGACACTGGCCAATATAATTTCATTAATCTTTATTGAATTGTATTGTTCTTAGGGTATAAGCTGTCTTGGTAAGATTATTAGATCTTGAAAAGTGGAAGGATTCAATGAATAAATAAAAACAGTAGCATACTGCTGTTTCACTAAGTTCAGAGCTGGCTGTCCCACCCCGACAGAACAGTATTAGAAACACTTTCCTGTAAAGTATAACTTTGATATACCCTTTGTAGTCACACAGTTGACTCTGGTCTGAATGTCCAATAGCCCTTTCACAAGAAATTACACCTCGCCAAACCATCCCTTTTGAGTAACTTGTGAGATTGCTTTTGCTACAGCGCCAACAGCTACTTACTGTGCTAAAGAATTGTTTGTTAAAGGAAAGGTACATTTAAGAAAGTAGTCATAAAGTTTAGGGAACCATTTGGTGGTGGGGAAAAAGGAATCCTAACAGCTATCTTTCTATAGAAATGACACTGTTCTGGTGAAAGGAAGACACATTATTTCAAAGGATTGAAGATGAAAGGTTTTGAATTTTTGAGTTTTGACATACAGGTGCATACCAGCCCCACTGTCTATTGGCTGAAAATGGAAATTGACATTTAGAAGAACAGTTCCTGAAAAAGTAGCAGCTCTAGTTTAAAAGCTTGGGGCTGCAAGAGATGACAGAGGAGTAAAACAGTGATACTAGTATATTGTATTGTATATATTGCCAGAAATACAGGGGAAGAAACCTATCATATGAAGTATATCTCTGGATCTATCTTCCCCCAAAGGTGTTAGGTGATGAATTCTTTGTATCCCATTGTGTAAGGGAACATCAAACATGCTTAGCAAACGTGCCATTACAGAAGACACAATGGGAAGAAATAATGATGCTTTATAATGGCAAAGGTTTGTGGAAAAAAAGAACGTGGTGGAAAGAAAACAAGATTCTACCTGCCACAGAAACTGACCAGCAGCGCTATGGAATAACATGGATAACATCTGTTGCCAAGTATTCTGTCAAATTGAACAAACATTTTTTACACTTGGAATCAAGACTTGTTTTCTGAACGGTCATGTTGAGGAGCTCATAATTGTGCACAAATCCCTCTTCTGGAAATGCCATGGCATCTAATGAGCAGCTGGTGCTGGATCACAAAGAGCATTTCTTTGGACAGATAAAGTTGTGATGTTGGATTAACAAAGAGCTAATAGGTGAACAAACTACACCAGCAGGATTAAAGGTCATGCTGAAGGGCTATGAGAAAAATAAAAAATTATACCTTAACCTTAAAAGAAACAAGAAGCCAATTTTCTTGGAAATATGGCTCATCAGTAATATAATTTCCAAACATAGATGTCACTAAACCATGGTGACTTTTAAAAATTACCCTAACAATGAGGTAAGTATGATTATCTCAATGTAACATGGAATTATTATGTCGGGGGGGTGGGGGGTGGGGAGAGAGAAGGACCACGCATGGCTAGGGGCTCAAATTTGAGGACATAGTTTACAATCATAGAATCATAGAGATGGACGAGACCTCTCAAGGGCCATTCAGTCCAACCCCTGTCATGCAGGAATACACAGTCAAAGCTCTCCTGACAGATGGCCATCCAACCTCTGTTTAAAAACCTCCAAAGAGGTTCATCCTAATATTGAAGTGGAATCTCTTTTCCTGTAGTTCAGACCCACTGCTCTGTGTCCTAGTTTCTGGAGCAGCAGTCAACAAGCTTGCTCCATCCTCAATATGACATCCCTTCCAATATTTAAATAGGGTATCACAGCATCTTTTAAGCTTCTCTTCTTCAGGTTAAACATACCCATCTCTCTAAGTCTCTCTACACAGGGCATATTTTCCAGAACTTTCACCATTTTGGTCACCCTCCTCTGGACACACACCACCTTCTCAATATCCTTTTTGAATTGTGGTGCCCAGAACTGGACACAGTATTCCAGGTGAGGCCGAATAGAGTGGTACCATTATTTCATAGAATCATAGAATCGTAGAGTTGGAATAGACCGCAAGGGCCATCCAGTCCAACCCACTGCCATGCAGGAACTCCAAATCAAAGCATCCCCAACAGATGGCCATCTAGCCTCTGCTTAAAGACCTCCAAGGAAGGAGACTCCACTACACTCCAGGGGAGTTTGTTCCACTGTCGAACAGCCCTTTCTCTTGATCTAGGGAATACAAAGGGGTGAAACAGCAGCTTGCCACCGCTCCTTTGAGCACCGGATCAGGGCTGCAGCAACATCACGCCATGGCCCCAATCTGGCTGTTTGTCAGCTCAAAAAGAAGCGGCAGAAAGCCACTCCTTTTTAAACTGGCAAAAAGCCAGCTTTTCCACTGTGGTGGCAATTTTTCTACATTTTTGTGGTGTGGCATAGGTAAAGGCTGTGCTGCAGAAGCGCCATAATGCCGTCCACTGTGTGGTCAGTGGGGTGACATGGCACTGACTTGGGAGTGGCATCAGGGCATGCAGCATGCGTATGCCATGCCCCCACGCCGCCCCGAAGCCGGCTTTTACTGCTGTTCTGCTCTGCTCCTAAGTTTGCTTATTGTTCTTTTTTTAATGCACCACATTTCTGTCTTGCCTTTTTGTACGTCATGGAACTCAAGCCAGGATAAATGGTGATCCCAAGTAGTGGGACCCCATCCAGCCTGACATCTACTATGTTTTGTTAGGTGTCTGCATCATATACCTTCTAACCATTGTTCATGATGCCACAAGCCAAACAGGTATGCAAAAGACTTTTTATGCTCACTTAAAAATAGAAAACTTGTGATGTATGATTGTCTGTGACACTGAAAAAGGCACTTTTTGAAGTGGTGCATAGTGGTAGTGGGGTATAGGAAGTAGCAGAGAAAGCTAGCTCTGTCACGTGGCAAAGCTGCCCACTGACTCTCTGCTTTCCCTGCCATCTCTGCAGTCATTGCACTGTGTGTAGCCATAGTACGCTTGCCTCTTTGCCAGCAGCTGTACTGCCACCCAAGATGTCTTCCTCATCTATGCTGATGTAGGAATGCTGGCCCAAAAGGTTGCAGCCTAAAATATGTGAGAAAATACTTGGGACATTTATTTAAAGCAAGGAATCGATTTTAGTGAATTAATTGCACAAATGGACCATGACAGCATTTGAAACAGTGGCTAGATTTCAAATAATCTTTCTTTCAGAAGTTTCACACATTTCCTATGAACATTCTGAAGGGAGAAGCGGGAAATATAAATAAAAATATTATTAGTATTAGTATTATTATTATTATTCCAGGAAAAAATGGCTGAAAAGGATCACACATGCATTATGATATTGTATGGACATTTATTATTCTCAGTTATAATGTTGGGTGTTCACCCTCATCTGAAAAGTATCTGACTTTTTAAAGAGATATTAATATGTTTGGTTTTGAACATGCTTTGTGGTCTTAGGAGATAATTTGCTCTTTGATTACTACAGGTTCTCCATCATTTCAAAAATGAAAAATCAGGATACATGTGGCCAAGCAATCTCAAAGTGTGGTCAACATGACAAAATTTATTGAGGAAGAACAGACAAGATAGGGTAGGTTGCAGCCATTTGCTTTTGCCTGAATCTACTGGGAAAGGGGAAGATTTCACTGCCTCCTCCCTCCTCCACCTCACTGAGTTAACTTTTTAAATATTTGTATTCAGAATTATGCAAACAAAACATGACAACAAACAGAATACTAAAATAACAACAAATAAAATCAGATTATTATGTGATTATTTCATTGAAAAAAACAGAAATAAAATTATAACCCAAAGTGATACCCTGGAAATTATAGACAAAAGGCATGTTCAGGGATCCTGGAAGCCATCTTTCCATAAAAATTTAGATGAGATTGGGGGGCATCTAGAAACCAAGTCTCGCTAGATATTCAATAAGTGGATGCCAAATAATATGGAAAGACAATCCAAAGAGGTAAGCCTTTTGCTCTATTATTCTCACCAAGTTAACTGAATACAAAAGTAGTCTATGAATTCAGTTTGCAGCAATTGAAATAAACTGAGAACAAAGTGGGAGGAGGCATGAGGAATTGGGATATTTTTAAAGTAGCTGAAAAAGTGGGATGGTAAAGAATTAAGCAGGACTTTCCATGACAAAATGAGACATTGATGACTATTTTGTAGAATTTCATCTCTTCTCCCTCACCACACACAATGTGTCCCATTTTCTAAAATTTATTCTGAAAAGCCTGTCCCTCAAGGCCAGCTCTCTAGCAGAGAATTCAAAGTACCTCAGCAAACTACAAATCACTTTTTCCATAAGAAAAAACCATAACAGTTATGAAACTGATGCGACTGCATGGCATAGAAACATTCCTATTAGTCATGCGATAGATCCACTGAAATCAATGGGACACCTTAAATTACTTAAATGCTACAGATTACAATAAGACTACTCTGAATATGACTAATTTGGAATCCAGCCCCTTATCCATAAAAATATAGACTCCCTTTTGTTTGAACTAATTTTTAGGACTATGTGCAAATTAACTTATGGGGAAAAGCACCTTATAGAAAAAAGCAAAGCACCTAACTTAAGTTTGCACATAACTTGAATTGAGAATGCATAGCCATGAACCAGTAACAGACTGGTGAGTTGTCTTGTTTGGTTGGATTTCTCAAGCTTTCTTCTTCAATTTGGAATTTTGGTTTTAGTCTGTCTCATCGCTTTGTCTCCTTCTCTCTCTTGCGTATGTGCCTGTATGCTACATGAGAATTCATTCACACTCAGGGGAAATAATTCACCCCCTTAATGGAAATTCAGCTGCTTCCAAGCTTGTCAAGGAACAGATGACAAAACCTTCTCCAGCCACAATTTCTGCCTAGGGGTATATGCACTGGCAGCTTAGTATGGATCTCCGCAGTGGCCAGCAGAGCCTGAAACTGTTGTGGACATTTCCAAATACACGCCCAATACTGGAGGCCTGTGGAAACTGTCAGTGCTATGATAGGAGCTGTTTCCTTTGTAGATCCCACAGTTTTCTGCTAATGAGCATTGGTCTGGTAACAGAAGGAGAGTGAGATTCAAGGCTGAGAAAGCAATTTGTTAAATGGGAGGCTGCGGAGCAAAGTGATGGTGCAGTATGCAAGAGAGACTGTAGCTTAGTCTAATCATATGGTGCTTGGGCAAATTCACCACAGGGGAGAGGGAAAGAGAGAGAAGGAGAGAGGAGTTATGTGTATTCTGACTCTCTCTAAAATGAAATTTCCAGTTTCAATTCTGCCACTGGCACGGGCTTATTTTTCTGCTGCTTGCAGAATTCATCTTATCTCTAGTTTAGATGCTTGTTTAGCTACAGGAAAAGATAGGGATGTGGTTGTGCTGATCTCCCCCAGCTCCCATAACAAAGGAATGGCTACATGGGGGTCTGCACTGCTTAAAAGGTGGGTTTTAAAGAGATTTTAGCATTTGCACAATCACTAAAGATTTCTGACTGCTGCAACAACAACAACAAAAAAAGTAAGTTAAAGAAGCATTTGTTGGTCTTAGCAACACTCTCTCTCATCTTGCATCAGATAGTCTGAGTTCATTCTTCCTTCATTTTGTAGTTTGTAGTTCTCTCCCTCTCCCACTCCATGGAGATTATCATACTACACTCTTAAAGTGTTGCTATTCCACTTTAACTGTTCTGGCTGCCTCCTGCTGCATTCTGGGATTTGCAGTTTAGGAAAGGGCATTTAGAATACTCAGCCAGATAGCTCTTAGGCCTCACTGAATTACAAACATCAAAATGGAACAGGAGACAGGGCAGTTAAAGTGGAATAGCAACGTTTTAGAGTGTGATAATCTGCCATATTTGAAGAGCACATATTACAGCCTTCTACCATTAGATATTATGAAGCCTTTAGTATTTGCAAGCAAACCTATTTCATGTGTTTTTACCAAAGAAAACTAAGCCTGTTTTATTTCTCTGCTAGACTCTGTATGTGGTTGTTGTGGTGTGGGACTGGTTATTGGTCACCTTCTGCTTGTGAATACTAATTAGTCTGTTGGTAAGATATACTACTGTCCCACACATATTCATCAGAAATTTAAATTTTGGTGTTCATATTTGGAATAAAAATATTGGCTGAAATTCTGCATGGGGTTTAAATATATGTAAGCATCATAGTTATGGTGCTATGTAGTGAATCCTCCCCTGATCCTCCACAAACCCCACGTACCGGGAAGCAGCTGCTGTGATCAACAGGGATCTATTCCCCTGTCATTCACGAAATGGCTGGGTGTCCTCCCATGAATAATCTCAGGTTCAATGGGCCAGAAGAAGGCCCCCTGTCACAATCTGCCCTTGCATTGTAGATCATTCATGCAAGGGGTGGGGTGGGAATGGAATGTCAGTCAGCCACTTACACAGTGACAGGAGAACAGACACCTGTTAATCACAGTTGCTGCTGCTGGTAAATGGAGACTGGAGGATGTTCATGGTCCCTACATAGCCCCTAAACTACAGAGTACATAGGGACTGTGAATATGTAATGGTCATGAGTGCATAACTCCAGGTTATATTTTTAACTGCCATCAGGATTCTGTCCATTGCTATTAGTGTTAATGGCAGGGTCACACAGATGCGGATTTCATTAAATAAGCATCAGCAGAATGCTATTTGTGTTTCTTCATCTGCTCTTCCCACCACCTCAATTATGTTCCCAATCTCATGTCTGTGTTACTATTTGCACCTATTGGTTACTGAACTGCTTTAGAAAAGAAGAATAAAGGAGGGAGGGTTATCTGGTTCATGCTGAGACTGGGCACACTGGAACAGAGCTGTGGAATTCATGAACACAGTTAAGCCCAGGACTGTATCATAAATTGGAAAATATCCTTCTTTGGGCTGCAACTCCCAGAATTCAGAGATAATCTGTATGCACAGGCAGTTCATAGTTCAAACAGAGAAGTGAGGGAATCTCACCCTGCCAATTCTATACAAGTCATTTAAGAAAAAACTATGCAGTAATGCAATTCTTTGAGGTGGGAAGTAGCCAGGCAATTTCCCTGCTCCATTTAGCCCAGTAGTCACCCAGCAAGCAACTGATAAGAGCCAGCGTGGCATACTGGTTTGAGTGATGGACTATGACTCTGGAGAGCAGGGTTTGATTCCCAGGTGAGCTATGGAAACTCACTGGATAACCTTAGGTACATCACACTCTGTCAGACTTAGAGGATAGCAATGGCAAACCTCCTTTGAACACCATAAATCATGAATGACTTGAAGGCACACAACAAGTGGACAACTGAGGCAGATCTAGTAGCTAAATATAGCTCTCTTATTCCTTGTGTTATAAATTGTTTTTGAATTTTTTTAATAGTTTATATTTTAACTTTGACTTGTATGTTTTCAGCGATGACAGCTGTCATTATATCTGTGTCTGGGTCCCAGAGCTGGGGAAAAAGCTGGAATTCTTATAAGCATCCTCATCACCACTACCATTACCAACAGCAGCATCTTGATTTCATAGAATCATAGAGTTGGAAGAGACTGAAAGGGCCATCCAGTCCAACCCCTCTGCCATGCAGGAAATCTCAATCAAAGCATCCCCGACAGATGGCCATCCAGCCTCTGCTTGAAGACCTCTAAGGAAGGAGACTCCACTACACTCCCGGGGAGTTTATTCCACTGTCAAACAGCCCTTACTGTCAGGAAGTTCCTCCTAATGTTGAGGTGGAATCTCTTTTCCTGCAGTTTGCATCCATTGCTCTGGGTCCTAGTCTCTGGAGCAGCAGAAAACAAGTTTGCTCCCTCCTCAATATGACATCCCTTCAAGTATTTAAACAGGTCTATCATATCACCTCTTAACCTCCTCTTCTCCAGGCTAAACATCCCCAGCTCCCTAAGTCATTCCTCGTAGGGCATGGTTTCCAGACCTTTCACCATTTTAGTTACTCTCCTTTGGACATGCTCCAGTTTCTCAATGTCCTTTTTTAATTGTGGTGCCCAGAATTGGACACAATATTCCAGGTGGGGCCTGACCAGAGCAGAATATAGCAGCACTATGACTTCCCTTGATCTAGACACTATACTTCTATTGATGCAGCCTAAAATCGCATTGGCCTTGTTAGCTGCCGCATCGCATTGTTGACTCATGTTCAACTTATGGTCTACTTGGACTCCTAGATCCCTTTCACATGTAGTTTCATTCAGCCAGGTGTCCCCCATCCTATATCTGTGCATTTCATTTTTCTCCCTTAAGTGCAGTACCTTACATTTCTCCCTGTTGAAGTTCATTTTGTTAGCTTTGGCCCAGCATTCTAGTCTATTCAGGTCATTTTGAATTTTGATCCTGTCCTCTGGGGTATTAGCTACTCCCCCTAATTTGGTGTCATCTGCAAATTTGATAAGTATGCCCCCAATTCTGTCATCCAAGTCATTGATAAAGATGTTGAATAGCACTGGGCCCAGGACAGAGTCCTGTGGGACCCCACTGGTCACTTCTCTCCAGGATGAAAAGGAGGCATTGTTGAGCACCCTTTGGGTTTGGCCAGTCGACCAATTACAAATCCATGTAACAGTTGCCTTGTGTAGCCCACATTTTACAAGCTTGTTTGCAAGAATATCATGGGGAACTTTGTCAAAGGCCTTACTGAAATCAAGATATACTATATCCACAGCATTCCCTTCATCTAACAAGCTGGCAATTTTATCAAAAAAAGAGATCAGGTTTATCTGGCATGACTTGTGGGTTATGTGCCTGGCCTGCTTCTGCCAGCGAGTGAAGCTCTGAGGAGCAGAAGCAGAAAGCCTTTTGCATGTTTTCATCATGGCTTCTCTTGCTGGCGAGAAGAGCCACATCATCCTGGTGCATCCAGCAGAACAGATCTCCCTCATTCCAGCTGGGGGTCCGATGGGGAATTAAAGCATAGCCACAACATCATGACTACGTGCAGGATCTTGCCTAATTTCAGATTCTCTCTTTATTTTTCAACCTAGAGGAGATACACAACATCTGTATAATCACAAACAAGGTTGGTAGGGACGTGAAACAGAGTCTTCTCAGTAGTTTCTCATAGAATCTGGAACTCCTTCAGAATGGATCCCCTCCGTATTGGATTCAGATAGGGTTTTCAAACAGGAAAATTAAAGGTTGGCCTAGGGGATGCTGTAATGTCTTAACTGTTTTAAGACCTTTTATCTTTTTAAACTGCATTTTATTATTTCATTGTGTGATTTGTTTTAATATTGTAATAGTTTAATTCTGTTTTAATACTCACTTTTTGGCATGTTTTAATTGTATTGTTCTTTTGAACTGTGAGCTGTTTTGAGCTGGATATGAATAAATATAATTATATATAATAAAAAGTCCTATTTAATCTTAGGAATTCAGGCCTGGTACACACTGCCAGGAAGCGGTGTCCTGGAGGCGATAGTAGGGCTTGGGAGCGCACACTAACCGCACGTTCCCAAGCCCTATGACATGTGGGTGGCGCCATTATTGAGTGGCATCGTCCACACTGGGGGTGTATACATGATGTGTGGGCACTCAGACGCCCACACATCTTTTAGAGGAAGCGGCATCATAGGGCTGTGCCACAACCCTTACAACGCCACAAAAAAGAAGATGCTCTGGGTGGCTTCTTTTTTGCTGCGCAGCATTGCCCTGTGGTTTGGCTGCTGCGGCAATGCTGCGCAGCAAAGAGGGGCAGCATTTTAATGCCAGTGTGTACCAGGCCTCAGATAGACTAAATGCACAAGGAGGAGAAAGTGCTAACACTGTCTCTTTTCCACCATGCCTTTTGATCACTCTCCTCATATGAAGGACATGTTTCTGAAGAAACTTGTATATATAGCCATTGCTATATATATCTATGGAGGCTTTCCCTGCAGTTCTGAATACTACAGTGTATAGAAGGGTCTGTTCACTTCAGAAAGTCACTCTCTACTTGACAAAGAGAGAGACAGAGATGTGCAACAAGTGGGGCAAGGAAGAACACTCCCCCTTCTCAGGAGTTTTCTCTACCTAGTTTTAAATGGCTGAATAAAAAGAATCCAAATCATAGGAAATGTCTGCTCCTTTTGAAAGTGAATGCTGACAGGCCCTCCCTTACTACAGCATTGTGAGAGACACCACTGTAATTAACTCAAATGGCAAGAAGAATTCTGCAAAGTCTAGCAGCTATTCATGTGAAGGAACAGTTGTCTGTTGGCTTGCACGATCCAAGTTGCAAAAAGGACTGTTATCAGAAGCAATGAAATAGGATGGCAAATAACTTTCAGTCTGACCACGTCCCTAAGAAAGCAAAGTCAAAAAGAAGGCTGGCCAGTTTAACCTCTGATGCCTAAATACTTTCTTCAAAGCAGAACAAAGGCTAGATTTGTTTTATCAAATAAAATGCAACATTCATCTGATACAATAAAAGGTGGCTAGAAAAACCACTGGTTGCTTTGCCGTGGAGAACAGTTTTGAATTTGTCACTATGAAATTAGCGGACAAATGGAAAGGTACTGTCAGTGTTACTGCTACTGTTGCTACTGCCACTATCTTCATTTTATATTTCTTGGATGTTTTTTTCAAAAGGAAAGAAAGAAAGAAAGAGTGATTCAGGATATTTTGCAGTTAAAATATTCCAAAAGGAGATAGTTCAGACTTGATCTGTTCTAGGACCCATTCGTTTGTCCTTTTAGTTGTCCACCGTATCCTCAGCGCACATGCGCGGATACACACACACACACACACACACACACACACACGTATGAAATAGCATTGCTCCAGGATCTTATTATAAGAATTATAATTTGGTAGAAGACCAATAGTTAAGCATCACCTAATGACATTCCATCAAATTTCTGGAAATTGAGACATGGCTAAGTTCATGCATTAAATGTAATTTGGTCCACAAGATCAGAATTCTGCCGTCGCCTTTTTAAATAAAATGCAGCTTCAGGCAATACTTAATTTTATGAAGCAAAAATTGGGGAGAAGAGTAATGAAATCCACAAGATCTCCTCTGATGTTCTGAAGATATGGACAGGCTTCTCTAGAGAGAGACACTACTTCTAAGCCATTTAAGGCCTTAAAGCAGGAGGTTGAACCATCTCTCCCCAGATGTCCTTAGGCAGTGATTCTTAGCACCCAAACTAATGACTATGTTGGTTAAAGCTAGTGGAAATTGTGTCCAAACAATGGAGGACCACATGATTTCTTTCCAAGCTAATAGTAAGCAAGAATCACTCAAATTGGACTCAGCAACACCTTGAACTGAAGTAAATTGATTATTTATGCATATTTATATATGTTGATGGGAAATTTTTGCCCTGCAACAACTCTAAGAGAGCCCATCCAGTAATACCAACAGTAAAGGATTATAGGAATTGTAGTTCAAAGCATTTGAAGATCCAAAGGTTCCTCAGCCCTATTTTAGATATTTCTCTCTGCCCCCCCCCCAAATTGTCAGTTTTCCTATGTACAGTGAGGACCACTGATTATTAATTTCTGTATGTTCTTACTAGTAGCTTGGCTCTTGGTTCTCGTAGGAGCTACATTTCAAATCCATTTGTTAGTCCTAACTAGAATAAACCTATTAAATCAATGGAACATACATAAGTGTATTGTTTGAGTTACCAAGTCCCCATTGATTCACTGAATTTTTCTAGTAGGGACCAACAATTAGGCCTGCATCTCTTCATTATTATAGTGTTTGTCCCTTACCTCTACTGCCACCCCCAATCTATTCATTCTTCCTATTTGTGAATCAAAAAATGCCAGTAAGAACTAAGAGATTCTGGGGCATCAGCTGCATCTTCACTGCAGAATTAATGTCGTTTGACACCACTTTAATTGCCAGGGTCAATGCTATGGCATACTGTAATTTTGTGAGATATTTAGCCTTCCATGTAAGAGAGCTCTGATGCTACAACAAACTACAAATCCCAGGATTATTTTCCTGTCCAAGGGCACTCTCTGCTACTAGCCTTCTTCAGGAAGGCATTTTATGTGAAGAAAGCAGAGGAGGGCCACATGACTTGTTGCATCATGGACAGTGCAGCTACTCATGTCTAGGGGGCTCAACATGATCCAAGATGGACAATAGGGACAATCCGCATTGCAGTGGGATGAAGAAATGTAGCTGAATGTCTCCTCAGGAAGAGTGGAGACAACAGGCAGATTAGAGCCAATGGGAGCAAAGCCAAGAAAAGGTGGAGGCTGCTCTCAGGAGTGAGTATAAAAAGAGGGACAGAGTAGTGTTTGGAGTTAGTTAGGATTGATGTTTATTGTGCCCTAAGGAGTGAAGAGCTGTTGAGGCTAGGATAGGCTGCTGTGAGGACAGCTAGAAAGGGTTTTAAATACCCCAGATAAGGACGAGGGTGTCCTTAATTAAATTGTGGTAGTGTCCTGCAGGAGATATAGTGCTTGATGACTAGTGGAGTCACAGTTAACTAGAACGGTTAAAAGATACAAAAGATTAAAAAAGGTTCTGAAAGACTTAATCTGTAAGGCAACATATATAAAGTTATAAGGAAACAAATACAAAGACAAGTTAAAGAAACTGTTAAAGCGTGTAATCAATGAAGTATTTATGCATCTTATCCATTGTGAACACCATCCACTAAGAGAGATACTGTATTCAGCCTGACTTGTAAATAAATTTATTACTTTGTTTCAACAAGCAGTTGTCTGAAGTGATTGCAGAAACATATTAAAAACACCACCAACATTGCGAAAGTCTTTTAGGTTTGGGACACCTTAGATAGTGGATGTGTGGCTGTCAAAGAATAGTTGGTGCCAAGCTGGGAAGAAATTTGAAAACCAGAATGCTGACATCTAAAGAGAGTTATAGTGCAGGAGACACTTAAGAGAGTCCTGAATTCAAGTCTCACAGTGAAGAATTGGTGGGATAGTGGCCATCACCTTCACATAATTGGTGGCAGCAGTGGCACAACTTAAGAAGGAATGAAAGGTTGTGAGAGATTTTGGCAGTGTCATGTTGTCACCGTTCCAAGAAGCAAGGATTATTTATTATTGTGTGCCTTCAAGTTGTTTCCGACGTATGGCAATCTTAAGGCGGTGAACCTATAATGGGGTTTTCTTGGCAAGATTTGTTCAGAAGGGGTTTACAATTGCCCTCCCCTAAAGCTGAGAGCATGTGACTTGCCAAAGGTCACCCAGTCGGTTTCATGGTCAAGCTGGGATTCGAACCATGGTTTCCAGAGTCAAACCACTACACTATGCTGGCTCTCAAGGATGATTTAGGAAATATTATTTTCTTCTTTTTGTGTGTCTGGCTGGAAAGTCCTTGATTTAGTGATGGGTAAATGGTTTTGGAATTCTAGGTTGTTATTTGGCTATCTGTTAGAAGGGTTTCCTGTGGTTTAATCAGTTTTGTCGTGTGTATTCAGCACAACAGGAAGGAGCTGAAGTTTCAAAATGGAATGGATGGGTCATCACGCTATTAAATTAAAGGAGTAAGTGGTGCTGGCCAAGATGATAATGGTTCCTGTGGAGCCCTGCCTCATTCACAGCACACCTGACAAGATATACACATTCCCTAGGTGGTGAGGCTAGCCATGCGTGCATGCGTAGCACAGCTGCCTTCACTCCAAATATCGGCAGAAAGTGCTAAATAGTCAGAGCAAATTAGGCCTTTGATGCAAGCCAGAAGCACAGTCAGGAGAGATCCAACAGGTCTCCCATTATGCTCAAGAAATCCAAAGGCCAGAATTTTCATTACAGGAACCAGTTCTTTAATCTGCAAACCAGATCTTGGAAAAGCAGCTTTTTGGACTGCAGCTCCCACAAGGCACAGCAGGGGGATTTAGGGAAACAGTGGCATCCCATGTCAGTGAGATGACAAATGAGCTCCTGGCTTCAGTACAAATTTGAAAAGAACTAACCCAGTTGATGATCCTATCTGGGGGAATGAGAGTTCAGCAACACATACAGGTTCTTAATAATTCGAATTAACTCAGGAGTATATCACATGAGCCCTGTTCTTGCTACAATTGCATTAGTGAAAGAAATGGGATACATTCTGGTTTGAGAGTATTTTGTATTGCAATAGTGCAGCTGGTCACTCATACTATGTTCCACGCTGCTGCTTAACTGTGCCTTCCTGCCCTGTGTCCTAAGGAGCATGCTTTTGGGGTATTATTATTATTATTATTATTATTATTATTATTATTATTATTATTATTATT
>NC_056522.1:135127345-135155709 GCF_019175285.1 Sceloporus undulatus
CAATTCTGGAGGTGTGTTAATAAATAAATAATAACAAAAAAAGAAAAAAAGAAAGTTTAAAAAGAAACGAAAACAGCCTGCTCTGGAATAGAGAGGGGGAAGGGGAGGAGTGGAAACACTGGCACCACCTGAATGCCCAATACCAGAACTGTCATGTGAGGAACTTACTGTATCTGTGGACTAATGCTACAGCAGTGTGCTTGGGAGCCTATTGATCAGTTCTCCAATCAGTGCCAAGGTGTACTCAATGCTTTGAGGGCAAGGCAGCAATGAGATGGAGAAGGTGTTGTGTGACAAGTATTGCTAAAGGTGCTATTTCTCAACTTTAATGGTGGTTTAAAAGCTGTGTATCATAAAGTCCTCAGAGCAAATTAACCACCTTAGTGGCATGCAAGCCATCAGCCTTCTCTCCCACAATACACTATGTGCTTCATTGGCCTCCCTCAAAGTGTTTCTACTGTGGGCTGAGTGTCTGTTCTGAATTACTGTCTCAATTAATTTCTGTGTCTCTGTGACCACCCTGACCCTTTGGGCCTGAACACACTGGCACTTTGTGCCGGCGTGGGCCCAAACTAGGGTTGCGCGGGGGCTTAGCATTTGCATGTTCAGAAATCCTACCATGCACCCTGGGTTTCATCTTGGCACCCGCACGTACAGATGGTGCATGCCATGATGACATTGCTCATGTGCAGTGCATAAATGGTGCTGTGCATGAGGGGCATCATAAGGGTGTATCACAGCCCTTATGGCACTCCTGTAGTGCCAGGAAAAGAAGTCTCTTTTTGGGGCTTCTTTTTCCAGGGGGTTGGCGCGTGGTGTGCGGCATAGAGCTATCCCTGAACAGGCTGTTTGTACAGCCCCACAGTGACCCTTTGTGGAGCCTGACTGTACCTTTACCTTGGCATCGGGCTGCCTTAGCAAGAGACCTAGCTCCTTATCCTTATTACTGAGAGTAGAGGAAGAAGCCTCTGAGAAGGAGGGTCACCTTTGACAAAGAGAGTCAGAGGATGTGTGCTCAGGGTAATGGAAGAGGATGGTGATATTGGATTATCTGTGGAGGAAGACTGTGTGTGCCTGTCTTGTCCTATTCCCTAACCGTTCCCACATGTGCTCAGCAAATTCCATTCAAGGGATTCCTTGAGTTCTAATATCTCAAGGAATAGGAGTGCTATTGCTTGGTCTACATCTACTTTCTAACAGCTTGTCAGTGGGTAGGGAAGGGAGGTATGATTTAGGGAAAGTTCTTGCGATATGAACTAAAAGCTACAGATCTTGAATGTGAGGAAAAGGTAAGAGATTAACCAGACTAAACACTAAGACTCACAGCAGCAACATTTGACTTTATGTGAACTGTTGGTAACGCCACCGCTAAGAGAGAAGGGCATGTAACTGTGACAGCTAATTAGCGCACAGAGATCAGGTAAGTGCCGAGAGATTTTTCTCTTCCAAATTGTGAATCCCCATAGAGATGAACAGTGTTGGTGATGCTGCAATAAAGGAGCATTGTAGGGACTTTAGAAAACAGGGCACGTGCACAAATGAGACTCTACTACCATCATCACCCCCTACATTTGAAGAAGGGGAGCCAACTCTGGTACCTTGATTAACCAGCTCTGTCAAATTTAAAGAATAGGGCTGCTATTCCCTGCTTTAGGAAATTAACAATTCCATTTGTTCCTGTTCAGGTGAAAAGGGAAAGAGCCATGATGCAATCCTTGTTTGATTGACAACAACTCTGTGTCACACAAGCAGTTTTGCATGGTACTGTTTGCACTTAGACATGCCAGTTGCATTGCACCAATATCAGCTACTAATTATTTGGAATATTTTATGTAGTTCCTCATTAAGAGCATAACAATACATGGTATATGTAGCTTAGACTCCTTCTTTAAGTTTATGTTGACACGTGGTCAGTGACTAAAGTGACTGGTTGCCACAAATCATTCATTCTTTCAAGTGGAGGATCAGAGCCAGAGAATGGGTCTTCTCATGTGAGTTTTTCCTTCCAAAACTAATTTCATAATAGGATAGTTGGCCATATCTGAGAATGATTCCAAGCTGAAAAAAAACCAAAGTGTGATTAATGGGAGAAAGACCCTACTCTTTGCAGTCAAAGTATAGATGAATTCAAGTGGCTTGAAGCCACCCCTTCCAAAGATGGATTGGGGCCATAGCAACCACACACCATGATCTCTATTCGACCGGTCCAAGAAGCCCGCAGTCTTGGCTTCATTTTTTATTCTTTTCTGTCGTGTATCCTCCAGATCCAGGCCACAGCCAAGGCCTGTAGATTCTTTCTCTACAATATTGCTAAAATCCATCCATTTCTCTTGGCCTCTACTGCCAAGACTCTGGTCCATGCTCTGGTCATCTTGCGACTAGATTATTGTAACCTCCTTCTGGCAGGGCTTCCACTCTCTCACCTCTGTCCTTTAATTTCAGTCCAGCATTCAGCGGCACACATTATTACATCCGCTCACCGCTCTGACCATGTTTCTCCTCTATTGTCATCCCTTCACTGGCTCCCCTTCCTCTTCCGTATTCAGTATAAGCTTCTGTTGTTAACTTTTAAAGCTCAGCATGGGCTGCCCCCCTCCTATTTATCTGGACTTCTTTCTCCCCACATTCCCACTCATACCCTCCATTATGGTAGGCAAGGTCTGCTGTCCCTGCCCAGGCTCTCCACTGCCCCTTCCCAGATTTGTCCCTTCGCACTTGCTGCCCGTCACTCCTGGAACCTCCTTCCCCCATGAGCATAGGTCATCACTTCTTTAACCCATTTCAAAACTGAGTTGAATACTACTCAGGGAAGCGTAGTATGGAACCCATTTCAAAACTGAGTTCAGGGAAGCGTTCCCAGGCATTGTGTGACTGTTTATCTGATTATTATCTGATATTTTATTTTGTTTGATCTCTGATGTTCTCAATCTGTTGCCTCCTTATTTTATCTAATTCTATCTTGTATTACAATCTATTGTTTTATATGTATTTTGTAGAATGTACACCATTGGCAGGCTTCATTTTTATTGATTTTATTGTCTATATGTACAGCGCTGTGTAAATCTACAGCACTATATAAATAAAGTATGATGATGATGATGATGATGATGATGTTGCTTCAAAGAAAGAAGGCTAGCTAGTGCTTACTTCTTTCCTGCTCATCAATGTGGCAACACAGGATGTCCCCCATGACCTGAAGGGACCAGATGTTCTCCTCCTTGCTGTGCTGATGCCCATTAAGGCACCAGGAGCTTCAGACCCAATGGCAGTGGTTATGTCACCAAGAATCCTACATGTGTGTCTAGTATATAGTTTCTCATGGTAATGTGACATGATTGGCACTGTGCTGAAACAGAGAAGCCAGACACCAAATTTAACTGTAATGGTCACAAGTTTATTACACAACAAATAAATGGCATCACCAACAAATTTGGCAACCAAAGACAAGACAGAGGAGAAGAAGCAGAACATTGTGGTTTTCAGATCACTACTTAACCAAGCATGTCAGGAAGCAATCAGAGTCTGGGAAACGTCTGGCAATACTTGTGAAAATTCACCAATCCATGTGGCAACCAAAGCAGCCCTTGGTGAGTCAATTTGCCGATGGCCAAATCTACAGGTTAATGCCCATCCTCTAGACAGCCCATTTCCAGGGCTTCCCACTCCCAGATTTACTTTATATACTCATATATAAGTTTAGAAATTTAGGTTAAAAAAATTGACCCTGAAAACCTGAGTCCTTATCTACAGGTCAATGTAAGTAGTTTATTTTAACATATATATAGCGAAAGGCAAGAGTTTAATGTGCCCTGGAAGTACTGACCCCCTTCTACTTTCTAGCCATCTAGACTTTGGTATGTGCACAAATAGTTATTCATGCCGGAATTTTGTAAGTTCTTTGGCATTATTTTCCTTTACTTCATCCTTTACATCCTCATTACATGCGCCTAAAATTTGCACTCGACTTACCCATGTGTCATATCAAAATCCATAATTTTGGCCCCAAAATTTGCCCTCGACTTATATATGCAGTCGACTTATAGTCGAGTATATACAGTAAATAGCTTCTAGCAGTCCCCTTCCTTTCTTCATATCCACTATGTGACATAGCAGCAGGAAATATATAACAACATGCAGCAACCGAAAAGCTGCATGGGCTTTGTCTAGAGAAAATAACCAAACCCCATGTAAATTCAGTGAAACCCCAGAGAAGGCAAAAAACCTATGCTGGAAGATCATGGCACATATTTAAGATCTGTTTAAAATACAACAATACCAAACCTCCCCCCCCCCCATGTCAAGATATTTCTACAAAAAATCCCAATAGGGCCCTCTGCAATTTGGAGCAAGTGGAAATTCCCAATAAATTGTTAGACTGATTTATACATTTGTGTTTCTGATATTTGTGGCTCATTCTCTGGAGAGAACCTGCAAAGGGGGGGGGGGGACTCGGTTCAAAAAACATTCCCTAAAAATAAATTATTTAATCTGAAAAATCTGGCATATGTTTATCACTAGTGCATTAGAAAGAGCAAAATATCAGTGTAACATACACTCTGCGGTTAATATTTATCATTTCCCCCTTTGAAGTCAATAACATTCTACTGTATGTGATTATAACAGCAGAGTGGAAAGCATTTCTTAAAACACATATGCACAGACATTAAAATAGAGGAAAAACAAGTATAGGAATAAAGAAAATGTCTATAGAAAGAAACCTAAATTTTTCAGTGTCTCCAAAATACTGATGTCTACAAATACTTGAACCCTTTCCATCCCTGTTCTTACAAGCTGAAAAACAAAAGAAAACCACAAAACCCTTGGCATCCTGAATTTACCAAACATCAGACAATAGTAGTTGCAAAGCTTGTTGAGGCCTTTCTAAATAATAGCCACAATCCAAGACCAGGATTAAGTGCACTTAAACCAATTTCTTTCATTTGGGCCACATATACTTAACTCTGGCTCAGATATGGACTAATAAATTTCCATTTAAAAAATAAAATAAAGAACAAAAGTCATTGCGTTGTATGGAATCCAAGCATCTTCCTTCAGAGAAGTGCTTTTCTTTGGGGAATATTATATTTCCCCAGCACTCAGCATACAGTGCAGCATTTCTGGGGAAAATACTTTCCTAAACACTTTCCTAAGGTAGCGAGAGCCCAGTGCAATTAGGACCACTTTCTGAAATGTAGTAGCTGAATTGTTAGTTGAGAAGTCTGTCATGGCATCTTATTCCCTACCTGCACCTTATACTGCAGTGTGTGATGTTACCTTTTGGATTATGGATCCCATAATTCCTGAGGGAATATGGCCATGAGGGAAGGCTGTGGTTCAAAAAGTAACTTTTCCAACCTCTGCTGTACTATGAACCTAAAACCCATAGTCAGTGCTGCATACAAAAACTGTTGCTTTTGTGGGGATGCTCCGTTCCTTGGACTCAAGGGCTACTTGGAGCCTGCAATTCAAAGCTCTGCTACAGTGTTTTGATCTAGTTAGAAATCACTAATCAGTAACCTGACAGAGCAAGTGGTTGACACCACAAGGTGGAATAATGACAGGTGGGAAAAAGAACTGTTAGAAGCCAAAAGTTTCCTTAATGCATTTGTTCAGGGCACGACAGACATTGCATGTTCAGGCAAGATATGGATTATAATGGAAAGGATTTGCATATTTTTCACAGTGTTTGGATACACTGAATAACAACAGCAATCAAAAAAGCAACCTTTGAATGAAACCTTTCTGCAAGAACTAAAATTAGAGAGGTCCATAAGGGACGGAGAGGGAGTAAAAACTGTAAAGTCTGTTTGGGAGTATCAGGGCCCTAAGGTGTCTAATGAACCTTCGTTCTTTAATCGGAGGCCTTATTCTGGGTTCACTGCCATCAGAGCTGCAAATAGCAGAGATAGAGATTAGGAGCTTTTCAGCAGCAGGACCCAGGTTTTTGGAACTCCCTTCTCCTCGAGCCTTGCTTGGTCTACATGTGGTGGGGAGCCTTCCAGATGTCTTGGCTTAGCTGGCCTCACCAGCATGGTCCACAATAATGGATTGCTGGAATTATAGTGCAAAACATTTGTAATAGAAAGGTTCTCCAGCTCTTGCCTGCACATTACAGGCCTTAGATCAAGACCTAATGTGTCTTATTTTGCAAGGCATTTGGCAGCAAATTACTTCTTCCAATCTCATGCTCTTACTATATTTTAACTATTATTGTCTTGATTTCTGTCTTTAGTTTTATCTGTGATTTTAATGCTGGGGTGGAGGAGGTGCAAACCACAGTGTCAAGAAACAGAAACAACATGATTTGCTTGTTGACAGGTTGCTGTGTTTGAGGGAAGTTGATACTGTTTTTTTTTTTTTTTTAGTTTTTCGGGCTATGTGGCTGTGTTCTAGAAAAGTTTATTCCTGATGTTTCACTGGCATCTGTGGCTGGCATCTTCAGAGAAGTTGATATTTCTTGGAACTGGGGAAGGTGAGGAAGCGACTTAATGGTGGTCAGGAACCTACAAGCAGTCTTAATTTTGTTTCCCTGTATCTCCCTTTAATTTATTTATTCCACCTTGTGTTTGCTGGCTCTGGATGTTTGAACTCTGAATTTGTTAAGATTCCTATGGACATAGCGATTTTCATATCACATTGGAAATCTCATTGAGGTCAGGAAATACCCTCATAACTCACACAATGAAAGGTGTTGCTTTTTAATCCTGATGTCTGAAGGTTAAAGCCATGTAGGTCAATGGTGATCACGTTAATTGCAAATACCTTAGCTGTACTCTGTGCCATGAAGTGCTTTGCTTTTACTCTCCTGAATGTTTTGCTTGTCAGTTTCTTTGGACATCAGGTCTGTTTTGGTATTGCATTACATGAGGTTTGGCTATGGGAGTGTGTTTGCATTGACATTCAGTGTCAGATCAGGAAGCTCTTGGATGGCTCATGTCCAACCGAACAAGGGCAATAGCTGCCATCAGCAGTGTTCTTGCAGTCATCTCTGATTATCAATACTGTTATGACTTTTTGAGGCAAATATCAAGCTCCACCAGGTGCAGAAGGTCTTGCCTTTGCCATCGGCTGAGCTTTACTCACATAGAAGCCTCACACACACCCTTTCTAACAACAGCACACCATAGCTCTCTAGAGAAAATGCCATGGAATGATAAGCATGTAATATTTATCGCTCTCTTTCAACCCCTTTGTACTCCTACAGGTTCTTTCACAATGTAAAGAAGCTTCAATTCATAATTTTCCCTCATTAAAAAAAAATCTCTTTGGGGATTTTAGCAGATGTAACCGGGCCAACAGCAGGTGTGGCATAATAAAAGCAAAGCACTTTGAACTGTCAGCCACTCTCTCGAACCACTCTTTGTATTGCTCTCACAGAAATGCACTGGTTCCACTTCAAAACAGCTGCTGCTCTTCCAAGTATACCCTTGGCTCCTATCCAGTCAGAGAACAGGGTGGAAAAGCAATGTTTAGACCCCAAGGGCCAACTCACTACTAAAGGCTTACCCTTACCTTCTCTCACCCCCCTCCACCCTAGTAAAAAGAAATCTTTGTAGGAAGTGTAACAGGCTCAGGTGAGCCATCTATGAGAAACTTAGCAATAGTTCAGATGGGTTCAAATGCTTTTAAAATAAAATCTCAGAGCAAGACACCTGTCAAAATCAAGGTTTACAAAAGCCATGATTTGGAGGGTAATGGGGAGAACCACTGTTTAAAATTCAAATCAGTTTAACTGGTTGTGTTAATGCTGCTGTGCTGTGTGGAAATTCCTTCTTGACTTCACTGAATGAGACTTGTAGAAATTGTAGAGTTCTCTGACTTGAGGGAGGATTACTTGTACACCACCGTTATTACTATAGCTTCTATTACAGTGGGGCCTTGGTATCCATTGGGGTTTGGTTCCAGGAGCCCTCGTGGATAACAAAATCTGTGGATGTTCAAGTTCCATTAAATACAATAGTATATTAAAATAGTGTCCCTTATATAAATTGGTAAAATCAAGGTTTGCTTTGTGGACTTGGTAGTTTTTGAATATTTTCAAGCTGTGGATGCTTGAATCCATGGATAAAGAATCTGTGGTTATGGCCTGTGCTACTAATTGTATTGTTGCTACTACTATTAATATTAGTGCTGTGTAATCTGAACTCAAAAGTACCACATTCTCTGCAATGTAAACCTGCACTGTGCATGGATGATTTCAAATCTGCATATAATTGCCTTTTTCTCCAGTGCATTATATTCTTTTTATGCAGAGGAAAAAGCCAGAAGCTACACAGGATGTTGATCCCTGGCTTATAACCTTAAAAACTGCACACTTTTGACAGCTTTCTCACAGCAAAGAGGAAAATGGTGAAATAATACTTGTTTACCTGTGAGAATGAAATTTATGAAAATTTGCCAACCCCCCCCCACCCCCCAACTCAAATACAACAAAAGGCATTCCATTTACTTCATTTGGAGCCTTATCATATGAGAAAAGAATGTAAAAACAGAGCCAGAGAGTAGCACCTCTCTCCATGCCTAACCACATTATGTCCTAGCACTTTGGTTCTCTTCCCATGTGAGATGGTTTAAAAACTGCATCTTTTGTCTAGCTGGAAAAATCAGTTCTACAAAAGGCACACTTTTATGACCATCTCCCACAGGAAACGAACTGAAGTGCTATGATGTCATGTGGTAAGACATGGAGAAAGGAACTACTTTCTGGCTCCATTTCTGCTTTCTTTTCTCGTGCAATAAGGTTCTGCATTAATGGAACTATGTGTTCGTTCAAATTGCCACTCATGTACAATTGTTATGGACCACACGCTTAACAGATGCAATATTAAGGCCAATGCAGGGCACCTTTCAGGGATCAGTGATGGTGGTGGGCATGCAATGCCCTACCATGCCCTAATATCCTATACAAAAATACAGAGAGTTTCCCCACTATCCATAGATTGTCTGATAGTCTGATCTCAGAAGCCATTCCAGACACCAAAGGAAGGGAGCCCTAACAGTCTGATTATTGCTTCTTCCTAGCAGTATCCCATTCTGTAAAGTCCCTAATATTCTAGTTTCTTACCAGGTTTTTCAACATTCTAAGTTTTGTCCCCAACCATAAAATGTTTTGAAAACTTGCTCAGAGTATATAAGACAAAGGCATTTTTATGGGAAACATTACTGCACCCATATGGCAGAAATGTGAGATGATTAAGGCCGGAGTTCTGTCCTACCCATCAACCCATCCCTGCCATCTTCAAGTACTAAAACTGCAGAAAGCTACAGTTGGCAACATAAATTGCTGCAAAGTCTCATTCAAAAGACAAAAAAAAATCTGTGCTAGGAAAGATTGTTAAAAATAAAAATGCTCAGCTGGCTGGTTAATATTTCATTCTCTTTTGATACATGCATTTGCATAAAGAAGTTCTCTGATGGCTTCCCTGAAGGAGAGAGCTGTCATTTTTATGCTAAAGATATAAGAGCTAGTATCCTTTTAAAGAAGAGGGGAGGAAAATTCAAGCTACAGAGGTGACTGCAACAAATCCAGTCAGAAGTCATAGCACTGATAGCACAGTTCAAATGGAGGTAAACTGGAGGTGTTGTCCTGGCATAAACCAGGACAACACTGAAGGGGCAACCACACTTCTTAAGAGTTTGATTTTGGACTTGGCTTTAACAGTATGGAAGGCCCAGTCCTTATGTAAGCCATCCCACACTGACTCTATTGAAATTAATGAAAACTGCGTTAGAATCCTGGAATCTTAAAATTGGAAGAGACCACAAGTGCCATATAGTGCAACTTCTGCCATGCAAGGATACATAATCATAGCACTCCCAACAGAAGGCCATCCAATCTCTATTTAATGACCTCCAAAGATGAAGAGTTCACCGCCCTCCAAGGCATTGTTGAGCAGCTCTGACAATAAAAACCTTCTTCTTAATGTTTAAGTGGAATCTTTTTTCTTGTTCAGCGTGCCCGCGCCTTATGCAGGCATGCCATACACATCTTCCAGCCTAAGCAGAAGCCACTGGGGGGTGGAACCAATGGCACGGGCACTTGCAGCGCACACACACCACACCACACTCTGGGCTCACACCCAATTATTTTCCAGAATGGATTTCCCACATAAGGGAAGGGTCCACTGTATAGTCGGCCCTCAGGATCTGGAGGGGATCCGTTCCAGACACACACACACACACACACACACACACACACCAAAATCCGTGGATGCTCAAGTTTTGTTGTCCCCACTGGTGGTGCATGCCTGCAGCTGCGCTGCCATTAGGGACAATGGGACTTCAATGGCAGTGTGACTGCACTGCCATTAGGAACAGCCTTTGTTGTCCCCAGTGGCATCGTGTGCATGTAGCTGTGCTGCCATGAGGAATAATGGGGCTTCAGGTGAAGTTTTATTGCTCCTAATGGCAGTGAGACTGTGTGCACATGCCATGTAGACACCCCACCTAATTGTGGCACAGCCATGTACACACCCCACCATTGGAGACATCAAATTGGTGGATGGCATGCCTGTGGATACCAAGGGCTGGCTGTAATTTTGAACCCATTGGTTCCTACTCTAGTTTTTGGAACAAGAGAAAACAAGCTGGCTATGTCTTCTATATGACATTCCTTCAGATATTTAAAGATGGCTATCATGTCACCTCTCAGTCTTCTCCAGGTGAAATACATCAAGCTATGTTGTTCCTCATAAGGTTTGTTTTCCAGCTGCGCTACTCTACCCAACGTCATCGACAGTAGCAGATCCTGGGGTTTGAAGTAGCGAGTGTTTCATGAGACATCTTTTGTATCATCATGGAGTAATTGTCCTATTCTTGTAGAGGAGTTATTGGCCTATTGCTCTCACCTTCCCTAACCTGCACACTGGAAACAATTTCTCTTCTCTTTGTTTTCTTCCTCCTTCAAACTCCACTTCCCTGCTACTGGTGGTTTTGCCTCCTGAGCAGGGTTGTGCATTGCAATGGATGCACCACTACGTGGGTGCAAATCCTCTTTTGATGTTACCACTATACTTGCCACATCTGCTCCAGTTACTGGGCCCTAGTAGGAGCTCCCCAGATGCTGGACTCTATCCTTTCACAGAGTCAGCACTGGTAGAGGTCCTTTTCAGCTCAGTGCAACTGCAGGAGGACTAGAAATAAAATCAAGCATGAATCTGCTTCCCACACATCAGCCATCCCTGGTTCTGGGTTCTAGACATGTTGATGAACCTTCCTTTTCAGTGGTTTCTAGCAAACATTTATCTGATGGACAGGCACTAGAGAGCCTGTTAGCCCATCACAAAGACCTTGCCTTTACCACTGGTCGGTTGTGTTCTTTTAGTGTTCATAATAATTTAGGGGTCCTTTCATACTATACAGTTATAGCACTATGATTCCATTTTAATTGCTTTGGGAGCATTCTATGGAATGAAGCGGCTCACTGTCTCAGCTGCATCTATGCTGCAGAAATAATCCAAGTTGACACCACTTTAACTGTAATGACTCAATGCTGTAGAATTCTGGGAGTTATAGTTTATTTTGGGACCAGAGCTCTCTGACAGGGAAGGCAAAATGACTCACAAAGCTACATTTCCCAGAATCCCATAGCACTGAACCATGGCAGTTAAAGTGGTGTCAAACTGGATTATTTCTGCACAGCAGATGCAGCCTTAGAAATCTAAATGCCGCTCCCTAGACTGCCAATCCCAGGATTCCATAGAATACAGCTGAAAGCATAGCAATGAAATTGTGTATTGTGAAAGGGCCACAGATATGTTGATCATTGTTTGTTTTGTTGTCCTGAGTAATATGCTTTGTTTTGTGCATGCTGCTAGCAGAGATAGGGATTACAAATTTTGTTGATTATTAATAAGCTAAATAATCTATTTCAATTGAATTAATTTAGAAGAGGGAAATTAACTATCATATTTATGTTAAATTGCAATTTAAATTTAAGTTAAATGTCCACATAAAAAGCCATACTAGAATGAAGATAAAAATTACTATCTTTTGAGTTTTGGAGAGAAGGAAAGAGGTACACAATTTTTTGAAAAGCCTCCCACACACACAAAAAATTCCTCTTTCCTTTTCTTAGACTCTTATAATCTCAGCTTCTTAAACTCATGATTCCCACATAGATTCCAGCAAAGATTTCATTTATAAAAGCTTCAAAATTCAATTTCCTGCGACAGATGAGAAGTTTCTATGGGTCCACCTACATTATAGAAATAATGCATTTTGACACCACTTGAACTCCCATGGCTCTATCCTACAGAATTCTGGGATGTGTTGCTTTGTGAGGCAACAGCACTCTTTGGCAGAGAAGGCTAAACATGGTGTAAAACTACAAATCCTAAGATTTGTAGTTTTAGATTGGATGGCCCTTATGGTTTCTTCCAACTCTATGATTCTATTGGATGGAGCTACAGTACTTATTGATGCCAAACGGTATTATTTCTTGAGTATAAATGTACCATATGTGGTGTCTAGTGGAGAAAACAGGAAGATCATCTGGATGCAAAGAAGATCATCTGCTTTCAACTTGCCCTTACTGCTTGTGGACTTAAAATACTTGAAATTAACTAAACTATCATACTCTAGTCATTAACTACAGTGAGTGGATTGAATGTTTTGAGAGGAGCACTCGAATTCTCCAACCCAGAAGGATTAAGCAAAAGCAAGAACTAGGCTTTGGGTAAATCAGCTGGGAAATGTAAAATTTGTTAGCGCTTTAGCACTGTTTCTCATTTAATTTGCTTAGTAACTGAAATTAATGCTAAAATTCCGACATATGGCAATCACTTTAGTTAAAATAAACTCAAATAACAACTTAATTTATTTTAACTGCCCCTCTCAAGTTAATAACAACTTTGTTTTGTGGGATGGACTCTGGTGATATCCCTCTTTTCTTTGCAGAGGATCTGGCATCTTCTTCCCCTATGCTGGATTCACGAGCAACTGACCACTTCTCCAAATGGTCATGGCCTTTACCCTGAATTCGTTCATACAATTAGGTTTCATCTGTGAGAGCTCCCTTTGGCTATGTCTCAGGTCTCATCAAGAAAAGAAACAAGTCTTTCCAGTTCTTTTTGTTTTGATTTTTCCTGCATATTCGTGGATTTGCATCCAAATTCTTGGAATATTGTATCACATCTAGACTCAGGTAATGTTTCAGAAACTGACTTTCACCATTTCCCAAGAATTCAATCGAAGTGTTACAATGAATTAGCAATACTAAATCACTACACTTGAGTGTAAGTCAATTTTGTGGATAAGTCAAGGGCAGGTTTGGTGGCCAAAATTAAGGAATTTACTGTGGCCCATGGATAAGTCAAGGGTAAAATTTAGGGGCATGTAAGAAACAGTGTAAAGGAAATTTTACATACTGCAAAAGAAGCACACTGCATAAGTTGCTTATTTCCCAGCCAGATCAGGTCAAAATGTGTATGTCAAGGGAGCTGATCATTGAATAGTAATCCATCAACCTCCTCCCAACTTGAGACACACAGAAGCAGACTCTAGGGCCTCTTCAAGTAGCCTTTGCCTTGATCATATAGATCTCCAAAATAAAGGTTAGTTTGTACAGGAGCAAAACCTGGGACTTTCAGAGACTTTTTTTCTTGTCTGGAGAGGCTGTCAGTCACTGTCCATTATCTGTAATAACCCCAAAGGACCACTCTCCCAATTGCACTCTCAAAAGTGGCCATTTCCCAGTCTTTCACCAGTGGAAAGTCTAAGGCTTTCATGGCTGGCATCCATAGTTTTTTGTGGCCAATGGCAGGAATAAACTCTTATAGGACATGGCCACATAGCCTGAAAAACCCACAAAAAACTATTTCATCAGTGGACTCAGAGATCTGCCACATTACAGAAATAAAGCAGTTTGACACCTGCAGAAATAAAGAAGTCATGGCTCCATTCTGTGGGATCCTGGGATTTATGGATTGGTACAGTATTCAGTCTGTCTGAATACCTCACTGAACTCCAAATCCCAGGATTCTGTAGGATAGAATCATGGCTCTTAAAGTGGTGTGAAACTGCTTTATTTCAGTCATGTGGATACACCCTTATTGGTTATACTCAAATTTTGTCTCTTGTACAGAATGGTTTCCTGTCACTTGCTCCTTTGTCATTTTGTGCAACCGCTTGCAGCATTTGGTGTTTCAACTGCTTCCATGTACTGCCAAATCCTCCCATCCTGCTGCAAGATTGTAACTCATAGTCTCTCTTACACAGCAGAGCTCTAGTGCTGCAGCTCTTCAGTCTTTGGGATCAATGGATGTGCATTTCTTGTGAGGTTGTGTTGGAATGATCTAACAGAGCCAAGTACAGATTTCTTTTCAATTTTGTTTGCCTTCAACAACAGTTTTGTTTTGTTTTACACTCTTCCCTGCTAGATCAATTTTCTCATTGCACTGTGTATGCTAAGAATACAATGATTTTAGCTGAAATTTCCACTTAGAGCAGAACAGTTTAAATTATCTTAAGGTATATTACAAAATCGCTGTTTGAAACCAAGGTTTCAAGTATCCCATGCCTCACAAAATAAATCAAAGTCTTCTATTTCCTCATCACTGTGCTTGTCTGAGTTTCTTCAATATAAGCTACACCCCCAAAGTGGAGTAATAGCCTGCTGTGGCCAAATAGTTCCTGGATCATTCCTATTTTCTCCAAGGATAGGGAGGGAATAGTATGAAGTTTCAATATTTCTTTTCATTCTTTGTTACTGTATTGTTTACATATCTCACACTGCCATTGTACTTCCTATATGTTCCCAAATGGCCATCCATGTCTAGCCAGCAGATGCACTCCTCATGCTTCTCTTAGACATGATCCTGTGCCCACATGTGTGACATGGGGCTCACTCACACAAGTGTTTTGCGCAGGGTAGATCTGGGGAGATTCAGATAAACATAATATCGAATCTGATCGAATCTGACCTGAATTGATGTTCCCACTAGGTTGAACCCAACTGAATTTCTCCAGCGCAATTTAACCCTCTCGAAGTTCACACTTACCAAAGTAACCATTCAAAATGGTTCCTCCGTATCGATCACATTCAATCATGTTTGCATTTTTTGTTCTGTCAATCAAATGATGTGCATCTACGTCATTCCACTTCTGTTGTATTGTTGCTGATGTCACTTTGGATCTGATGTCACCATTTCTGATGCCTACTCCACGTGGTTTTACAGCCCCATCATGGATCCTTTGTTTTGGATCCTTTTCCATGATGATCAGAAGATTGGCAGTTTGAGGCCCAGATTTTGGGGGGGGGGGGGGAAGCTCCTGCCACTAGTCCCAGCTTCAGCCAATCTAGCAGTTTGAAAGTATGCAAATGCAAGTAGATAGATAGGTACCACTTCTCAAATGGAAGATAAGAGCATTCGGTGTCGTCATGCTGGCCACATGACTACAGAGCAGTCCTCAGACAATGCTGGCTCTTTGGCTTAGAAACAGAGATGAACACCGTCCCCTACAGTTGGTTACAACTAGACATTCATGTTAAGGGACTACCTTTATCTATACATTTACTATTTTGCTATATATTAGCATTATTTTGTGACTTTTTTCTCCATTCTGTTGCAGCTATTCACAGAAGAATGTTGCAAGTGGTTCTTCAATCCACTTGGACTCCTACAGGCATTTGCTTTTGTAATATTGTTGCAAACATGACTTTGTTGTCCTCTTTTTTCTATGTTGTGTATTTCCTGTGAGGCTGTGTAGTTGCCCGACATACCTTGACTATCCCTCTGCTCGTCTGCAGTTGACTAGTCCCTCACTATTACATGGATTGTTTTTTTCCCTGCTTGTTTAACACAGCCTCTTAAGTGATTCTTTCTTCCACAGCCTGGGCATTCAGCTTGAGCATTGGAGTAGGACTCTGGGAGGCAAGGCTTCAAATCCCCATTCAACCATGGAATTGGTAACCTTGGGCAAGTCACCCTGAGCAAATGATATTCACTCAGGTTAACAGGAAGCCAATGGCGAATCTCCTTTGAATAACTCTTCCTAACAAAAACCTAGGATAGGGTCTCCATAAGTCAAGTCCACTTGAAAGCACATAATTAACAAACTTTTGTCTCCTCACCATTTGTATAGTTCTGTCTAACATCTGCACTGATTGACATTGTTTGTTGTTGCAGATTCTAAGTAGCGTCTGTGTACCTGTGGGAGACTATCTGTGGCTGAGGTGATAATTTTGAACATCTGGACAATTTTTGCTGCTCTAGCAATTTGGTGATCTTCTTCTAAGGAGAGATTTATATATATTTTTGGAAGTCTGATTAGGGAAACATTGATTTCTCCAAAGCTATGGTGGGATGCCAGACTCTTCTTCACCTCCTGTTTTTTTTAATGAGTTACCACTCCATAAGAAGTTACTTTTCTTATGCCTGGATTGCTAAGTTTACACATAAATCTTCAGTGACAGACTTTATCAAACATTTCTTGAGAGTCCATATGGACAGTAGCTACAGGATTACCCCAATCCTCATATACTCTCAAAGCATGCTTAATGGCTCATGAGATAGAAAATAAGATAATTCACGGTACTAAAGACAAAAAGTTACTGGGAAGAGCTAAGAAGTGACCTTTCCAAAATGAATGAATGGGTAATGAAAGAAGGACAAGTGTAGTTTTGTATGAGAGCTGGTGTAATGCAGTGGTTTGCATGTTGGACCAGGACAGTGGGAGGTGACCATTTGAATTCTCACCCAGCCATGGAAAAACTCATGAAGTAGCCTTGGACAGGTTGCACTCTCTCGGCCTGAGAGGAAAGCAATGGCAAATACCCTTTGAACAAATCATGCCAAGAAAATTACCTTTAAGTTGCCTTAGAGTTGCCATAGGTCAGAAACAACTTGAAGGCACACAAGAGCAATAATTTAGAATAAGTAAATGTACAGGGATGTTCTCTGAGGCAAAAAATAAAAATAAAATAAAATCCTGATTTTATATATACATTCATTGAGTCTTATCTATTCCTTTTTGATCATGATTGTAATGTTAACTGTTTGATGTTTTTAATACCTGTTGTAATCCACCTTTATTCCCTATCGGGAAAAGGCGGAATAGAAATAATAATAATCATCACCATCACCATCATCATCATCATCATCATCTGGCAGTGACTGACTCAGAAAAGGTCTTGGAGTCATCCAATGAAAATGTCAACCCATTGTCCAGCAAGAGTGGAAAGGGTGAATTCTCTTCTGGGCATCATTAGAAATGGGATGAGAAATAAAACTGATAGTATCAACTTTATACAACTACATATGACACAAAAACATTTGAGATATGCAGAGGTCTTGTGCCTGCTTTTCAAAAAGACCACTGTAAAGTGGAGGAGGGAGTTCAGAGAAAGGCAACTGGTGCAACTTCTCTAGAGGAAATACCTGGAGGGTGATTTTTGTTTGAAACAGGGATGGGGAACGAATGGTCTTCCAGATGCTCATGAACAACCATCCCCATCATGATTTACTACTTACTAGGCTGGCTGGGAATGATGAGAACTAAAGTCTAGCAACATCTGAAGGGACACAGGTTTGCAAGCCCTACTCTGGGAGAAAGGCATGTGGAGGCATAGTATTATTTAGGGTGTAGAGCAAGTTGATAGGCAGAAAAATGTTCTCTCTGTGTGTGTTGTAAAAATAGAAACAGGGTCATATTAATCTGAATTGGTGTGTGTGGGGGGGTCAAGATGAACAAAGAGAACTACTGCTTCACATAACATAAATAAATGATGGACTTTTGTTAGTACAAATGTAATGGCTGTTTTGGTGGCTTTCAAATGGGACAAGACAAATTCATAGAGGATGAGAATATCCCTCGCTACTAATGATGATTATAGCTTTAACTTTAATTAACAGAAAGAGCATGTGTCCTGATAAGATTTGGGAAGAAACAACTTGAGCAGGTTTGGGAAGAAGTCAAATCCCATGGACTTCCTAGAGATATTTGACTGGCTACTGTGAGAAACAGGGATGACAAGATAGTTCATCAGTCTGAACTAGTAGGACTTTTCTTCTTGTCTAATGAAATACTAGGAAATATATGAAGTACTATGAGTCTGCATCCTGTTTGTATTAAACTTTATCTGATGTGCTCCTAAACAAGAAGGTGGGTCTTGTACTTTGTTCTTCACTTGCCCAATGGTTCTGATTCCTTCTTGTTCCCCATCTCTTACTCTCTAACTTGAGTTCCTGAATCAGCTCAGAGGCTGCTGATGGCCCAGTCCTGAAACATACATTCATTGCAATGAGATTGGCTAATGAGAAAGCTGGTACAGACCATGCCTTCATTTTTTTTAAAAAGAAAAATTTTGGCACTCATGTATCTCACAGTGATTCAATGAATTTTAATACACGTTTTCTCCCAAATTTCTCCTTTGGCCCGCAGCAAAAATCTCAGGAATATGACATCTGCAAGAGAGCTTTGGGAGATTGCTTCCATCTGCTTCCCCTAGTACCATGAATTTGGTCATGAGTATGCAATTGTCAGTGTTTCAGCAACCAAAACAGATAGAATAAAAGCATATTTGCTTTGCAGAATGAATAGTTTACCTGTTAGGGTTGTCTGCCAGGAATATCGAGGGATTCTAGTTCTGCTAAAGGCTTGATCCTTAGTGAAATTAATTCAGTGGTCAGGCTGATAAATAATTTTGAAGAGCTCTTTAATGTAATCCATTTTGTTCCCAGGGTCACTAAAATCTACACTATGACTTTATATATGACCCACATATCCTTCCCATTCCTATTCCAACAGCAAGCGCATCAGTAAAGCTGAGCTGAAAATCCACAATGCTGCTTTTTCAGAAAGACAGGAACTTGTTCCATGGATGAAAAACACTGTATGTGTACATTTTTGCCCAAAGACAGATCATTAAGGTCTCCCAGCTATTATTCTTTTAACACTTAATATCAGTAACAATATAATGAAAATTTCCCCTGGCAGTAAATTGTGGAGATTCCTCCCCCACTCCCTCGAATCTTAATGTACTCACTCCCTGCCTTGTAATGAATATGCACAAGACTTGGGTTGAGTTGGAAAATGAACAGAGAATAAGCTGCTGTAATGAAGAGATTGCAGAGACCTTGGTTTTTTCACATTGGTCAACTCTCAGCCACATTTAGACCAGCAGCAAAGAAAACAATGTACCAATGGGGACTGTGTTTGAACTGGTCAGGGAAGAACCCCAGTACAAATGAAGTGGGCTTGGTGGAAAGGTGTTATTATCTTCCCCATCTATGGCTTTCTAGAGTGGACTGAGATCCTGACATGTTTTGGAATCTCTCTCTTTTCTTGGTTTACTGTACTGTATTCCTGTGCCACTCTTCAGGGGAAAAAAAAAAAAGAAATCTTTTACAGAGCCCTGTCCTGCAGCCACTCACAAACAAACAATAAGATTGCGAGTTCAATACCAGCCAAGGGGCTCAAGCTTGACTAAGGCTTGCATCCTTCCAAGGAGGTTAAAATGAGTACCCAGATTGTTGGGGGCAATTAGCTTACACTTTGTAAACTGCTTAGGGAGTGCTTAAGTGCACTGATAAGTGGTATAGAAATATACTTGCTATTGCTGTCTTCTGTTCTAGTGGGAGGGAATTAACTATGCCATTTCCAAGGCTGGTTGGTAAATTGTGGGACCTGCACATGGGGAGAGGCAAGAAGATAAGGGAACCTTAAACTGTGCAGCTGTATGGCATCCCCCATAAACTCACCTTGCATACCCTGCTTTAGCCCTCACATAACAACACAGTCAGGACAGCTGCAAAGTTGTGGAACATCCTGCCAGTGCATGAAGCAACTTTAACCTTCAGATGTCCCTCTCAGCCAGGAACACTCCTCTCTCGGCATGACTAAAGGAGTGGCTAACAAAATTCAAAAATCCCTATCCCAAATGGCCACCTCTGAGCTTACACAAGTCTGTCACTGAGCAGAGTAAGTCTTTGTGTGCCATGAAAGGATAACAAACGATATGAATTTATTATTTCTGTTTCTTTACTGGCAGAGAGAATCAGAGGTGCTGTAGGATTTTCTGCTCCAGATGCTCACAAAGCTTGGGTGGTCTTTAGTACTATGAACTTTGACTTGGGTTGGGGCTATGATTTGCCCCTTCATATCAGGTAGCAAAAAGTCTTGGACTGGCCCTATTGGGGGTGATCTCAATGAGCAGGCAGGTTCACATGTGGGACTATTAAATCCAGATTACTGCCTTGCACAGAAGAAACTTCCAGATCACAGCAGTCCAAATAATGCTATTCTTCCCATCAACAGTCTATTTCAAGGTTTAATGGTTTAAAAAAAACTTTAAGAAAGCCATATATTTTAATGTAAAGTAAACATTAGATGAGGGATAGGAAAGTGCTTGTTTATTCAGCTGCCTTTGCTAACATATAATTTGTTTTTTCAAATCACTGATGGATGGAAATCTGAGCACACTCCCTCTTTAAAAAATGTGTTTGTTAGAACTGATATACTGTACTATATTTTAAATGACCCATTGTCTCTCACTGAGGCTGACCAAAAAGGGTATGATTTGGGCAGAGGGGCTTGGATCCAGGCAATTTGGAGAATATCTTTATGAGCTCATCTTCTGAAATCTTCTGGAGAGGCCCTTCTCTTTGTCCCACCACCTTCTTAAGCTTGTTTGGTGGGAACAGGGGAGAAGACCTTCTTGATGGCTATTGCCAGATTTTGGAACTCCTTCTCTAAGGTGGTCAGGACAACTCCATCCTTGCTTTTCCGCTACTGACAAATTAAAACATTCTTGTGACAGGATGCTTTTAGAAACTGAATTGGATAAGCTTTTAACAATGTGTCAGGCTTTTTATAGTATTTTAATGAATTTTAACATTTTTAACTTTATGAACTGCCTAGCCGTCTTTTTATACAGAATTCCAAAATCTGAATTGCTCCCAAAACCAAAACTTTGTTCTTGAATAACTGAGATACTGACATTTTTGTTTTCTGACAGTTCAGTGTACACAAACTTTGTTTCATACACAAAATTATTTAAAATATTGTATAAAATTACCTTCAGGTTATGTTTATATGGTGTATATGAAATATAAATGATTTCTGTGTTTGGATTTTGGTCCCATATCTAAGATATCTCATTATGAACATATATGCAAATACAGATATTCCAAAATCCAAAAATGCTTCTAGTTCCATGCATTTTGGATAAGGGAGACGCAGGTCCAAAAAACACTGCAGAAATAATCCAGTTTGAGACCTCTTGAACTGCCCTGGCTCAGTGCAAGGGAATCCTGGGAATTGTCAGCGCAACTGCAGGGGTCCACCAACGACTATCAGCTACTCAAACGAGTCCTGGGGTTAAATCAGACCCTTGTAGCAGTGCTGGCAATTTCCAGAAGCTGAAGCGTGGCTCCAAAGTCCAATTGGGATGACAGCAACTGGATGTCTTCCAGGAACTGCAGCAATGCAGGAACCTCCGGGGACACACAGCAAACTGATGCTATAGCTTCTTCTGATAAACCACCAGAGAAACAAAAGTCCCCAAAGTGCTCTTTATTCACAGTGCTATAATACAAAACCAGATCTCTAAAACTCCAAAACATACCAATCTAACTCCTACTTCAAACCCACACCACACCCTTGCAACCCCTGGGCTTATATAGTCTCCAGACCATGTGGTCTCTCAAGCCCAGTGAGTTCAGGTGTGTAGCCATGTCATGTGTCTCCTGTGCAATCTAGACACATGGTTTCATCATCCATGGCTATGTGCACTTGGGCATTGAAGTGTCCTTGAGCCAATGAGCTTCAGCTGTGCTGATCAACCTTGCCACTCTGCTGAATGCTCATGGCCAAACACACACACATCAAGCATTTCCCTGTGTGCTGTGTTTTAACCCTTCAAATCCCTGACAGGAATTGCAGTGGCACCATAGCTCTCTGACAGAGAAGACTAAATGTCTCACAAAACAACAGTTCCCAGAATTCACAAGCACTGAGCCAGGGCAGTTAAAGTGATCTCAAACTGGAATATTTCTGCAGTATGTTTTGGACCTCAGCCTGTATTTAACAAAAAATTATTGAAATTTGTGTATAGTTTTTTAGTCTGTATTGTTTTAAAACATGTTGGAAGCCACCTTGAGTCCTATTATTGGAAGAAAATTGGAATATAAGTTAATAAAATGATGAGGATGACGATGAACAATAATTATTTAAACTGGATTGAAGTCTTCAGTGCTGAGCAACAACTTTCACCACTGAGAGTAGAAATAACACACTTCCCAGATATTCTCACTACCACCACCATGTACAGAAATGTATACTGACAGAATGGCTTCTTAATTTAGAGAGACTAAATAATTAAGCCAAGTTTTATGTAATGTCTGTAATCCTAACATTCTATACAGACAGTTCCACTCTGTTCCCACTGGTCAGGTGTCAACTTTCAAACCCTGAGGCACGACTATGGTCATTTGCTGGCTGGGGGAAAAGGAGGGGCGAGGTGACCAGGGGCAGCGCCCAGATACACTTTAGAGCCAGGGAAGAAAATTGTGGTCACTTCCCTAGATCCTCACTGACTTTCTAGGCATCCAGGACAATGACCTCAGCATTCTTCTCTTGGCTATAGAACTGCAGCCAGGATGGATGCTCCCTTGTTGCCTGTCTTCCTGCCAAACAGCCCGCCTGCCTCCCTCTTGTACTTCTGGGGCTTGAAAGCTAGGGAGGTCAGGATCGTGTATTGTATAAGGTAGTAGTGTTTACCTCCTTTTGCAACACTCCAGAAAAGATATACACAGACAATGCTGTGTTATACACACAGGCCTAATTTTTTCTTAGTGCTGACTAGAATACGCTAATTCAGTAAATGGGATTTACATATGTGCTGATTTACCATACAATAATTCATTGAATACTGTAGTTGGGACGGACCAACAGGATGCCAAACATACTGTGTCAGCGGTAGGATTCCAGCCATTATCCTCTTATCCTATCTGGTTTCTCCTATTCCTAAGCAGCTTCTCATCTATAAAACACTCAAATCTCAGTTGCTGAGCTTCATACAAGAAAATTTTATGGATGTGGAGCACTTCTCAGAAGTGAATGGAGAATGGAGTTTAACAGATACTAATGCCCAAGATTTATTTATTTATTTTGAATGCATGCATCAAGTAGAATATATTTGAACAGCAGAGACACCATTGCCTCTAGTGCTTTTAACACACTGACATTTGCTTTCATCCTCTGATGGTGCAGAGTCTCACTCACACTCTTAAATTTGTATGCATATTTCACATAGACTACTGATCCTTGATCCCCCAAGTGCTCTTGGTTTCCTGAAACTCAGCATTGTGTATGACATGCGTAAGTGTCAGTTCATCCAAAGGAGCAAAGCTTTTTAAAAGAAGAAGAAAAGCTGATTTGACATTAGAAAAGAGCCTGGGAGAGCCTCTGTTTCAGCACCTGAGTAAGTTAGATACACCGAGAAGCAGGAGCCAGGACTCTCAATCCTGTCATTTGAGCTGTGGAAAGGGAGCAGCAGCCATGTCAAAAACATCGCCTCTTTCGCTAGTCTTGCAAAAGATGTCTGCCAGGCTGTGACTGCAGCTGACATCAAACAATTTAAGTGGCTGCCTTTCTGCAGTAAAATGAAATCCATCCAATCTCTGCCCCCTCCCCTCATGTTCAATGTGATGACTTCTAATGCTAATTCTCTGCAAGTGAGTGAAGCATGAAATGTATTCACAACCTCTGCAAAGTTGGGACACTTTAAAGTTGCTTGAGGTGTATGTGAAAAAACCATCAGTGCTTCTCCATCTCCTATTTCCCCCCTTCCTTTTGCCAATTTTGTCCTCTTGGGTTTTAATTATTCAGTCAAACACCAAGGAAAGTAGAGAAACAGGCTTGCTGATCTGATTGCTTTCTTTCTCAGTAACAAGAGTATCCACTTGCTATGGTAGGAGATGTAATAGATCAGTGCAAACCGTTGTTGACTTTTATAACATTTCTTTATGGTTAGAAGAATCAAACAGGTGGAGATATTCATTTCTTGGAGTACATGGGCTGGGCAATTTTGGGAGCTGAAGCCTGAAAAATTAATGTGTTCAAGTTCTCACAAAAAAAGTTGTATCACTTCACGTGTGGCCCAAAAAGTAACTTTACCAAGCTCTGAGCAGGTGATGGGAATGATTTATTTTGGCAGAGTCCCACACAAAGGGGTTTGTCACACTAGCGAGATCCCGCGGGAAAACGGGATTTAAATTGAGTTAAAAATAAAGTTAAATTAGAGAAAACTCGGAAATGCCTGAAGTTTATCACACAACATCACTGTTAATGTGAAATAACGCAAAGTTAAACTGAAGTTAAACCAGATAAAAATGGCAGTTTTTTACTTTCAGTAAATTCTTAAAGTAAAAAAGTGGCATTTTTCTCTACTTTAATTTCAGTTTATCTTCGCGTCATTTCACTTTAGCAGCAATTTGGTGTGATAAATTTCCCAAATTTGTGGGTTCGGTTTAAATTCCAATTTAATTTAACTCTAGTTTAAATCCCGTTTTCCTGCGGGATCTCACTAGTGTGATAAAGCTCAAAGAGGCATTACCAAATGAGCCTCAGTCTCACTGCTATCACATTACTAAAAGAGAATGGAAACATACCTGTTTGAGAGCATTCCATTATATTATGTTTCCGCAAAAGTCCTGTTTTTGCCATGGGTGGTCTATCACTTTTTCTTCTGCATTCCTCCTCAACCCTGCCTTTCTCCTCTATGCCCTACCTAGCATATGTTTTGGGTAATTTTTATTTTTAACTCAATCCAGATTTATGCTAATAAGATTTAATTTAAAAGAAAAGAAATAGGAGAGAAAATAAAAAAGAAAACAGGCTGCTTGGGATTAGCAATAGGGAGGCGGACAGGGGAAGAGGAGGAGATACTAACACCACATGAGTACCAATATTGGAACTGCCATGGAAGTGACCTCTGGCACTTGTGGAATAATGAAAAAACAGCATGATTGGGAACTTAAAAAAAAATCTTTTCCCCCACCAATGAAAAGGGACGGTCATGGACATAGCAATGACAATGTCATGTGATAATTATTTTCAAGGATGCTATCCTTCAATTTTAATTGTGATGTAAATGCCTCATGTCCTAAATCTCTTTCTCTCTCCCTCCTTCCCATATCCTCATGCACTGCATGCATCTCCTGTGCAAGATTATTGAAACCAGTAGAGAAAGAAAAGAGAAACCCAACCTGATATCAGGGCTTAGGTGTAGGTTTCCCCTTCCTGTGAAATCAGGGTGGGAGAGGACTAAGATCAACTAGAAATAAAATTGCTTCGCTCTCAAACACAGCAAAACATTTTGCTATTTGTCTTTTGGTAGGGCTCCTAAAGCCCTAGTGACTCCATAACAGATCTACCAATCAGGCCCTCCATGCATCAAGATTTTCTAAATGAGTTCCTTTGCATCACTGTATTTGTGTTTCAGATTTGTATTACTGGGGTTATAATGCATGATTTAATTCAATTGTGCTGTTTTTCCCAAAGATATTCGTTAAGACTTTAATTTTATATGATTTTGATAAATTGCATTTTTGATGCTCAATTATGCCCGACTCTATGTTCTTAATTTTTTTAAAGCAAAATAAATAACACCAATAATTAGATTTTGTTGTTGGAAAATGCATTTCATACTCTAACATATGACTCGGCTTCTGCCTCTTGTGCCTGAAGTATTAGGTGCCACATTTACTCTGGCATTGCAATTGTAAGTGCTGTGCAAATTCTGGGTGTGCAGATGTCATTGGCATCTTTTGGAGGATGATCTGGCATCGGTTGTGCCAAAGAAAATGTCCATCCCGCACATTTAGTAGTTTTCATTAAAAAAAAAAAAACCTTGGCATTTATTTATTTTTTTGGTCCTGAAGAACAAATCTTTCCAAATGTTAAAAATCTTCTTAGAGTCGTCCCCCATCCAGTGGTATTGAGAAAATAGCACTCCCAAAATAATGTATTTTCAGCATTACCTTCCTTCCCACCTTGGTGAAAGTGATAAAAATGTATGCAGAACCATTTTCCCCATCTGTTTCCTGTGGAATGTCAGACCAGGTGTATTTGGGGGGGAGATTTTATAGAAGGACTGTGTAAAGGAAAAATGCATCTGGAATATTGGAATATATTTGCAGGGATGCTGCTAAAGAGACTTATGCTGCTTAGCTTGCATCCATCTCAAACATTATGTAGGTGCTCCCACACCCCCCCCCCACAGCACAGTAGAGCCTGAATATATAAATTTCAAGGACAACCCCAATCTAAGTAGTGATGGGTAATAAAATCCCTCTGGCTTCACGAAGAATTGGCTCCATAATTACAAGCTTTCTTGGCAAATGCTGGGAAAAATTCATCTGTTCTTTTCTCCCAGTTTGTTATGCTGGTATATGTGCACTGAGACATGTGTACGCCTTGTAGTATTACCCCATGGGAATTGTAGTTCCCAGCACCAACCATGGTAGAAGCACTGCTTTGCAATTCAATTCTCCCTTCTCTGAAACAAACACCATTCAAGCAAGGGAGGGTTTTTCTTTAGATATAGATGGGAACCACCTAAAATATTTTCAAGAAGTAATTGAAATAGCCCCAGATAGTAAGGTATGTTCCTTACAAGGAAAAAAAAAAAAGGGGGGGGCATGCAGACATTTTAATTTTTACTAAGTCTTTCCCATTTGTTTATATATATAAGGTTAGGTTGTTTAATATGCTGCAATGTAAAATACCTCTCTATTGTTTCTCTGGGTTTCTAGCTATCAGTCTAGTTCTACTTGAACTAGCATTCAATGGGGGTTTCAGTGAGTAAGACTGGACAACAATTGTGTTTGTGAAGCAAACGGTAACATGCCAATTTGAAAGCCTTTAGTATCACACTTCCCTTCAATCATGTGAGTGTGTTGCTTTGGCAATCGATGGTCCCTTCCACATGAGCTCCATAATCTCATCTTCCATGCTTTTCAGAGTGTACGCCATTCCTTTTCGGTTGTTTATTTTTCTTTTTGTTGTAATTATGCAATCACAGCAAAAATAAAAGGAAAAAATCCAAAGGGCATGGAGTAAAAACAACCTTGGCCTGCTTGGGAATAATGAGGATCATATGGGGAGAGGAAGATAATCACAGCCCTTCACACCACATGACTGTTATCAATCATTAATGCTATGGAAGGAACCTATCACACCAGGGGGACTAATGGAATAGTACCAATAATGGGAGACTATTGACGGGTTTTCCCTGTCAATGAAATGGTGCAGAAACAAAAGAAATGCAAAACAGCAACTCAATAGATATGATGTCATGTGATATCTACTGGCCAGATACGTTAATATCTTGCTTTAATTCAGTGCCCCATGTGATAATGTCCAAAGGCATACAGGTCTCAAACACCAGCCCTGTTATCAGCCAGAACTCAGAATGTGGACTGCTCCAAAGACCAGAGCAGCAGAAGTATTAGTATCAGGGACTGTCCAACATGGAGCCATTAGCAATGTTAACTAGAGAACAATCCAACAGATCTGGAAAGCACCACGTTGGAGAAGGCTACCTTTGAAAGTTGGACTGCTTTTATCTGCTCTTCCCTTGAAGACTATTGTACAAGGTTCGGTGGCCAGCTTTGGTGTGGATCATATTACAACTATTCCCTCGCACAGCTGCCTTCATGTACAGTTTAAGATTCTGTTCTTTATCTGCAATGCCAAAAGTTCACCTTTTCACTTATTTCTCTTTGTACTCAATAAAACCCTCTCAGCACCATCTGTGCTCCAAATCTGGGCAAGGCCAGTGTTGGAAGGCAACAACTTTGGACAGTTCCCTGGTCCCACTCTCTAGAAGCCTCTCTCTTTTATTTTCCCCCAGGCCAATAGTAGTCAATGTTAAAATCTCTATAATACCTCTGGACAGCTTCCCTTGATACATTAGAGGAAATTACAATGGTAGCTCAAGCTAATCATGTGGTTTTGATGAAAACATCATAGTAGGTCCTTGATACCTGCTGGGGTTTGGTTCCAGGGATACTAAAATCTGTGGATGCTCAAGTCTCATTATATACAATGAAGTAGTAAAAAGGCATCCCTTATATAAAACGGCAAAATCAAGGTTTCTTTTGGGGTGTGGTTTTTTTTTTTTTTTTTTTTTTTTTTTTGGTGGGTGGGGGAAATATTTTCAAGCCATGGACAGTTAAATTCATGGATGCAGAATCCATGGATACAGAAGGCTTACTGTACATTAAATTAATATGGTGGCCTAAATTCAGTGTTGCTTCAGTGACAAAACAATAGGGTTTTGGTCCTCTTTCCTACCTCCTGAAGCTCTTGGTGGCACCAAAAACTATTTCTGGAGAGTTTTTCAGGTTTTGGGGGTGCAT
>NC_056522.1:135155734-135183779 GCF_019175285.1 Sceloporus undulatus
TGTTTCTTTTTTAGTGCTGAGTCTGAAGGGTTAAAGCCATGTAGGTCATCGTGATCACGTTAATTTGCAAAGACCGTAGCGTTAGCTCTGGGCCATGAGGTGCTTTGCGTTCACGCTCCTGAGGGTTTGCTTGTCAGTTTCTTCGTTTTGGACAATCAGTCTGTTTTTGGTAATTGCATTACATAGGTTTTGGCGTAGGGGATTGTGAATTTCATTGACAGTCTGTCAGATCAGAAGCTTCTTGGATGGCTCATGGCCAACCAACAAGGCAATAGCTGCCATCAAGCGTGGTTACTTAAGCAGTCCATCTCTGATTTCATACGGTATACGTTTTAGGCAAATACAAGCTCACCAGTGCAGAAGTCTTGCCTTTGCCATCTGCTTGAGCGTTACTCACATAGAAGCCTCACACACCAACCCGTTCCTTAACACAAGCAAACACCATAGCTCTCTAGAGAAAATGCCATGGAATGATAAAGCATGTAATAGTTATCGCTCTCTTTCACCCTTTGTACTCCTACAAGTTCTTTTCAACATGAAGAAGCTTCAATATTTTCATAATTTTTCCCTCGTGTAAAAAAAAAATCTCTTTGGGGATTTTAGCAGATGTAAACCGGCCAACAGCAGTTGTTGCATATAAGAAGCAAAGCACTTTGAACAACTGTCAGCCACTCTCTCGAACAACCTCTTTGTATGCTCTCACGAAATGCCCTGGTTCCACTCAAAACAGCTGCTGCTCTCCCATATAACCCGTTGGCTCCAATCCAGTCAAGAACAGGGTGAAAAGCAATGTTTATACCCCAAGGGCAACTCACTCTAAAGGCTTACCCTTAACCTTCCTCACCCCACCCACCTCCACCCTAGTAAAAAAGAAAAACTTTGTAGGAAAGGGTAACAGGTTCAGTGCCATCTATGAGAAACGTGCAATAGTTCAGATGGTTCAAATGCGTATTAAATAAAATCTCAGAGCAACACCTGGCAAATCAAGGTTTGACAAAAAGCCACCCCACTGATTTGGAGGGTAATGGGAGAAACCACGGTTTAAAATTCAAATCAGTTTAACTGGTTGTGTTAATGCGTGCTGTGCATGTTGGAAATTCCTTCTTGACTCAACTGAATGAGACTTGTAGAAATTGTAGAGTTCTCTGAACTTGAGGGAGGCTTACATTGGACTCCACCACCTTATTACTAATAGCTTCTATTACAGTGGGGCCTTGGTATCCATTGGGGTTTGGTTCCAGGACCCGCGTGATACAAATCGTGGATGTTCAAGTTCCATTAAATACATAGTAAATATGAAAAGAGTGGCCCTTATATAAATTGGTAAAATCAAGTTTTTGCTCTTTGTGGACTTGGTAGTTTTTGACTATTTTTCCAGCTGTGGATCGTAATCCATGGATAAAGAATCTGTGGTTATGGCCTGTGCAATAATTGTATTGTTGATACTACGCTGATATTTAGTGCTTGTGTATCTGAACTCAAAAGTCCACATTCGTCTGCATGAAAACCTGCACTGTGCATGGATGATTTCAAATCGCATATAATTTGGCCTGTTTTCTCTCCAGTGCATTAGAGTCGTTGTATAGGCAGAGGAAAAAGCCAGAGCGTAAAACAGGATGGTTGATCCCTGGCGTAGAACCTGAAAAAAACCTGCACACTTTTGACACTTTCTCACAGCAAAGAGGAAAATGGGGAATAATACTGTTTACCTGTGAGAATGAAATTTATGAAAATGTGTCCAACCCCCCACCCCCCAACTCAATACAACAAAAAGGCATTCCAGTTACTTCATTTTGAGCCTTATCAATGAGAAAAGAATGTAAAACGAGCCAGAGAGTAGTACCTCTTCCATGCCTAACCACATGATGTCCTAACACGTTTGGTTCTCTTCCAGGGTGAGATGGTTTTTAAAACTGCATCTTTTGTCTAGCTGGAAAATCAGTTCTACAAAAGGCCCACTTGTATGACCATCTCCCACATGAAAACGAACTGAAGTGCTAATGAGGTCATGTGGTAAGACTGAGAAAAAGGAACTACTTTCTGGCTCGCATTTCTGCTTTCTTTTTCTCGTGCAATAAGGTTCTGCATTAATGGAACTATGTAAAATTCGGTCAAATGCCACTCATCTACATTGTTATGGACCCGCCTTAACAGATGCAATATAAGCCCAATGCAGGGCCACCTTGCAGGGTCAGTTATGGTGGTTGGCAGGGCAAATGCCCTACCATGCCCTAATATCCTATACAAAAATACAGAGAGTTTCCACACTGTCCATAGATTGGTCCTGATAGTCTGAATCTCAAAGCCCATTGCCAGACACCAAGGAAGGGAGCCCTAACATCTGATTATTGCTTCCTTCCCGGCAGTATTCCATTCTGTAAGTCCCCTAATATTAATAGTTCTTACCAGGGTTTTTAAAACAATTCCTAAGTTTTGTCCCACCATAATGTTTTTGAAAACTTGCTCAGAGTAGGAAGACAAAGGCTGGTTTAGGGGAAACATTACTGCAACTACTGCACCCATATGGCGAAAGGGGGATGATAAGGCCGGAGTTCTGTCCTACCGCCTCGCCATCACTTGCCATCTTCAAGTACTAACGGCAGAAAAGCTACAGTTGGCAAACATAATTGCTGCAAAGGCTCCATTCAAAAGACAAAAAAAAATCTGTGCTAGGAAAGATTGTTAAAAATAAAAATGCTCAGCTGGCTGTTAATATTGCATTCCTCTTTTTTTGATAGCAATGCATGTGCAATAAAGAAGTTCTCTGATGGCATCCCCTGAAGAGAGAGCTGTCATTTTTATGCTAAAGATATAAGAGCTAGTATCCGTGTTAAAGAAGAGGGAGGAAAATTCAAGTCGAGGTGACTGCAACAAATCCGGCAGAAGTCATAGCACTGATAGCAAAGTTCAAAATGGCTGTAAATTGGAGGGTGTTTCCTGGCAATAACCAGGACAACACTGAGGGCAACCACACTTCTTAAGATTGTTTTGGAACTGGTTTAACAGTATGGAAGGCCCAGTCCTTAATTAAGGCATCCAACACTGATTCTAGGAAATTAATGAAAAACTGCGTTAGAAATCCTGGTCTTAAATGGAAGAGACCACAAGTGGCCATATAGTTGCAACTTCCTTCTAGCCAATGCAAGGATACAGAATCATAGCACTCCTCCGCAACAGACGGACCTCCTCTCTATTTCATAGACCTCCAAAGGTGAGAGTTCACACGCCCACAAGGCGTTGTTGAACACTCTGACTAATAAAAAAACTTCTTCTTAATGTTTAAAGTGGAAATCTTTTTTCTTTTCAGCGTGCCCACGCCTTAAGCAGCAATGGCCATAACACATCTTCCAGCCTAAGCAGAGCCAATGGGGTGGGAACCCAATGGCAACTGGCACTTCAGCGGCACACACAAAACCACACTACACTCGGCTCAGCAACCCAATATTGTTCCAGAATGGATCTCCCACGATAAGGGAAGGGTCCACTTAATAGTCGGCCCTCAGGAGTGGAGGGGATCCGTTCCAGACACACACACACACACCACACACAACACACCAAAATCCTGGATGCTCAAAAGTTTTTGTTGTCCCCCACGGGTGGTGCATGCCATGCAGCGCGCTGGCCATTAGGGACAAAGGGAACTTCAATGGCATGGAACTGCCCTGGCCATTAGGAACGCCTTTGTTGTCCCCAGTGCATCAGAGTGATGTTAGCTGTGCTGCATGAGGGAAATAATAGGGGGCTTTCGGTGAGTTTATTGCTCCTAATGGCAGTGAGACTGTGTGCACCTGCCAATGTAGACAACCCCACCGAATTGTGGCACGCCATATACAACACCCCCCCACCTTGGGGACATCAAATTAGGTGGATGGCATGCCTGTGGATACCAGGGCTGGCTGTAATTTTGAACCCATTGGTCCTACTCTAGTTTCGGGAACAGGAAAACAAGCTGGCTATGTCTTCTATATATGACATTCCTTCAGATCTTTCCGCGGGCTAGCCTGTCCCCACACCAATCCCTCGCCGTCTTCTCCAGGCACTCCATCACCCTATGTTGTTCCTCATCAGTTTGTGGTGTTCCAGCTGCCTACTCTAAACCCAACGTCCTCGACACTACGCCGATCCCTGGGGTGTGCAGTAGCGCGTGTTTCATGAGACATCTTTGTGTACTCATTCAGGAGTATTGTCCTCTTCTTGTCGAGGAGTTATGGGCCTATTGCTCTCACCTTCCCAACCTGCAACACTGAAGCATGTTCTTCTCTTTGTTTTCTTCGTCCTCCGTCAAAGCCACTTCCCTGCTACCTGGTGGTTTTGCCTCCCTGAGCGGGTTATGCTTGCAATGGATGCATCCACTACGGGGTGCAAATCTCTCTTGATGTTACCACTAATACTGCCACATCCTGCTCCAGTTACGGGGCCCTAGTAAGGAGCTTCCCCAGATGCTGGCTCTATCCTTTCACAGAGTCAGCACTGGTAAGGTCCCTTTTCAGCTCAGTGTCAACGGCAGGAGACGAGAAATAAATCAAGCATGATCTGCTTCCACACAATCAGCCATTCTGGATCTGGGTTATAGACATGTTGATGAACCTTCCTTTTCAAGTGGTTTTCTGCAAACATTATCTGATGGACAGGAACTGAGAGCCTGTTTAGCCCATCACAAAGACCCTTGCCTTTATACCCACTGGTCGGTGTTGTTCTTTTAGTGTTCATAATAATTTAGTAGGGCCCTTTCTAGCTATACAGTTATAGCACGATGGATTCCATTTTAATAAATTGCTTTGGGAGCATTCTAGGGAATAAGCGGCTCACTGTCTCAGCGGTTTTGCATCTATGCGGCAGAAATTAAGCCAAGTTGACAACCACTTTAACGGTAATGACTCAATGCCTGTAAGAATATCTTGAGTAAGTAGTTTATTTTGGGACAGAGCTCATCCTGACAGGGAAGCAAAATGACTCACAAAGCTACATTTCCCAGAGCTCCCATAGCACTGAACATGGCAGTTAAAGTGGTGTCAAACATGAATTTATTCTGCACGCAGATGACAGCCTTAGAATCTAAATGCCGCTCCCTAGACTGCCAATCCCAGGATTCCATAGAATACAGCTGAAAGCATAGCAATGAAATTGTGTATTGTGAAGGGCCACAGATATGTTGAGCATTGTTTGTTTTGTTGTCCTGAGTAATATGCTTTGTTTTGTGCATGCTGCTGAGAGATGATATGGATTACAAATTGTTGTTGATTATTAATAAGCTAAATAATCTATTTCATTGAATTAATTTAGAAGAGGGAAATTAAACTATCTGTTTAATGTTAATTGCTAATTTAATTTAAGTTAAATAGTCCACCATAAACAGCATACTAGAAGGAAGATAAAAAATTTACTATCGTTTGAGTTTTTGGAGAAAGGAAGAGGTACACAATTTTTTGAAAAGCCTCCCACACACAAAAAAAAATTCCTCTTTCCTTTTCTTAGACGCTTATAATCTCAGCTTCTCTTAAACTCATGATTCACACATAGATTCCAGCAAAGATTTCATTTATAAAAGCCTTCAAATTCAAATTTCCTGCGACAGATAGAGAGGTTCTAATGTGTTCCCCGACAGTATAGAAATAATGCATTTTGACAACCACTTGAAGGCCCATGGCTCTATCCTACAGAAAGTCGGATGTGTTTGCTTCTTGTGAGGCAACAAGCACTCTTTTGGCAGAGAAGGCTAAACATGGTGTAAAACTACAATCCTAAGAATGTTGGAGTTTTAGGATGGGATGGCCCTTATGGTGTCGTCCAACTCTATGATTCTATTGGGATGAGTAACAGTCTTATTTGATGCCAAAATCGGTATTATTTCTTAGAGGTATAAGTGTAACGAATAGGTGGTGGTCCTAGTGGAGAAAACGGAAGAGCATCACTGAGATGCAAACGATCATCAATGCTTTCCAACGTGCCGTACTGCGTGTGGACTTAAAATACTTGAAATTAACTAACTATCATACTTCTAACGCTAGGTCAGTCACTACAGTGAGTGGGATATGAATGTTTTGAAAGTGCGCCAACAGTCGCATTCCGCAAACCCAATACGAATGTATTAAGAGGCAAAAGCAGAGGAACTAGCGTATAATGGGTAATCAGGCTGAGGAAACTGTAAAATTGTGTTAGCGGCTACTTAGCACTGTTTCAGATTTCTCATTTAATTTGGTCTTAGGAACTAAATTAATGCTAACAATAGCCGACATATGGCGAATCACATATGATATTAAAAGTAAAACTCAAGAGAGCAACGAAATAACAACCACGCTGTATTTTCTCCTAACTGCCCCTCTCAATTAATACCAAACTTTGTTTTGTGGGTGGAGCTCTGTGATCATATCTCCTACTTCGTCTCGTGGGCACACCAAGGATCTGGGCATCTACTTGTTCATTCCACTCATAGCTGCGATATGCCGCAGATCATAAAACTGACCACCTAGGACGTCTCCAAATGGTCGTACGGCCTTTAACCGCGTGAATGCGTCATAACATGAGGTTCATCTGTGGAGAGCGATTCATTTGCTATGTCTCAGGTCTCATCAGAAAAGAAACAGTCTATCTAACAGTTCGTTTTGTTTTGATTGTTGTCTTTATTTTGCAGACAGTGCTTATCAGTCGGATTTGCATACCAAATTGCTTGGAAGATTGTAAGCACATCGAGCAGACTCATTCAGGTAATGTTTTCACAAACTGAATTATCACAATTCAACTCATTTCCCCCGAAGAACTTCAACTCGAAATGTGTTTAGCAGATGAATTAGGCTATAGCTTAAAGAATCACATACACGATTGCAGTGTAAAGAATCATTTTGTGACTAGAGTCGAAAGAGGCAGAATTTGGGTGGGGGCCCAAAAATGTAAAGAAATCTGACTGATGCGGCCGACCATGATAAGTCAAGGGTCAAATTTAAGGGGCATGTCAGCCACCGTGCTCCCACAAGCGGAGGACTTTAATAGCATACTGCACAAGGAAGCGGGAACCAACTGTGCATAACGGGTTCGCACTCAATATGTCGCCAGCGTGCCGAGGCCAAGCCTCACAATGTGGTATGTCAGGGCGCTGAACCACATTGTCACCTGATCATTGAATAGTAATCCATCAACCTCCTCCCAAACTTGAGACACACAGAAGGCAGACTCAGGGCCTCTTCAAGTAGCCTTTGCCTTGATCATCTAGATCTCCAACCTAAAGGTTAGTTGTACAGGAGCAAACCTGGGACTTTCAGGACTTTTTTTCTTGTCTGGAGAGGCTGTTCAGTCACTGTCCATTATCTTGTAATAACCCCAAAGGACCACTCTCCATTGCACCTCAAAAGTGGCCATTCCCAGTCTTTCACCAGTGGAAAAGTCTAAGGCTTCTGTCTGGCATCCATAGTTTTTTGTGTCCAATGGCCAGGCATAAAACTCTTATAGGTACCTGGCCACATAGCCTGAAAAACCCACAACAAACTATTTCATCAGTGGACTTCAGAGATCTTCCAATTACAGAAATAAAGGCAGTTTGACACCTGCAGAAATAAAGAAGTCATGTGTCCATTCTGTGGGATCCTGGGATTATGGATTGGTTACGTATTCAGTCTGTCTGTTTTCCGAAATACCCTCACTGGTGAGGCGGGAACAAGGTGATTGGAGACTAGGATAAACTTTTCTCCAAAAATCTCCAGGATTCTGTAGGTATCGGAATCCTGGCTCTTTAAAGTGGTGTGAAACTGCTTTATTTCGTCATGTTGGATACACCTTATTGGTTATACTCAAATTTTGTCTCTTGTACAGAATGGTTTCCTGTCACTTGCTCCCTTTGTCATTTTGTGCAACCGTTGCAGCATTGGTTGTTTCAACTGCTTCCATGCTACTGCCCAAATCCCTCCCATCGCTGCAAGATTGTAACTCATAGTCTATATTAACAAAGCAGAGCTCTAGCTGCTGGCAGCTCTTCAAGTATTTGGGATCAATGGTATGTGCATTTCTTGTTTTTTTTGAGGTTGTCGTTTGGATGATCTAACGAGCCAAGTACAGATTTCTTTTCAATCTGTTTGCCTTCAACAACAGTTTTGTTTTGTTTACACTCTTCCTGCTAGATCAATTTTATAATTGCACTGGGTATGCTAAGAATACAAATGATTTTAGCTTGAACTTTCCCTTAGAGCAGAACAGCTTAACTTATCTTAAGGTATATTACAAAATCGCTGTTGAACCAAGGTTTCAAGTATCCCATGCCTCACAAAATAAATCAAAGGTCTTTCTTATTTCCTCATCACTGTGCTGTCTGAGTTTCTTCAATATAAGCTACACCCCAAAGTGGAGTACTTAGACTGCTGTGCCAACTGTTCCTGGATCATTCCTATTTTATCCAAGGATAGGGAGGGCATAGTATGAAGTTTCAATATTTCTTTTCATTCTTTGTTACTGTATTGTTTACATATCCACACTTGCCATGTTACTTCTATATGTCCCAAATGGCCATCCCTGTCTAGCCAGCAGCTTGCAACTCCTCATGCTTCTCTTAGACTGATCCTTGTGTCCACCATGTGTGACATGGGGATCACTCACACACGTGTTTTGCGCAGGGTCGTTCTGGGGAGATTCAGATAAACATAATATCGAATCTGATCGAATTGACCTGAATTGATGTTCCACTAGGTGACCCAAATGAATTTCTTCCAGCAGCAATTTAACCCTCTCGAGTTCACACTTACCAAAGTAACCATTCATAACTGGTTCCCTCCGTATCGATCACATTCAATCATGTTTGCATTTTGTTCTGTCAATCAAATGATGTGCATCTACGTAATTCCACTTCTGTTGTATTGTTGCCTGATGTCACTTTGGATCTGTGTCAACCATTTCTGATGCTACCACGTGGTTTTACAGCCCCATCATGGATCCTTTGTTTGGATCCTTTTCCATGATGCTCAGAAGATGGCAGTTTGAGGCCAGATTTGGGGGGTGGGGGGGAAGCTCCTGCCACTAGTCCCAGCTTCATCCAATCTAGCAGTTTGAAAGTATGCAAATGCAAGTAGATAGATAGGTACCACTTCTTCAAATGGACGATAAGAGAATTCGGTGTCTCATGCTGGCCACATGCTACCAGAGAGTCCTCAGACAATGCTGGGTCTTTTTCTTGGCTAGTTTTTAGGGAACAGAGATGAACACCGTCCCCTACAGTTGGTTACACTAGCCCTTTCATGTTAAGGGATACCTTTATCTAATACCATTTACTATTTTTGCTATATAATGCATTATTTGTGACTTTTTCTCCATTCTGTTGCCAGTTTTCACAGAAGAATGTTGCCAGTGGTTCTCAATCCACTTGGACTTCTTACAGGCATTTGCTTTTGAATATTGTTGCAAACATGACTTTGTTTGTCCTCTTTTTTCTTCTGTTGTGTATTTCCTGTGAGCGTGTGTAGTTGCCCGACATACCTTGACTATCCTCGCTCGTTGCAGATTGACTAGTCCTCACTATTACATGGGATTGTTTTTTCCCTGCTTGTTAACCCAGCCTCCTTAAGTGATTCTTTCTTCCAACGCCTGGGCATTTCCGCTGAGCATTGGAGTAGGACTCTGGCGAGGCAAGCTTCACATCCCCATTCACCAGGAATTGGTAACCTGGGGCAAGTCACCTGAGCAATGATATTCCCTCAGGTTAACAGGAAGCCAATGGCGAATCTCCTTTGAATAACTCTTCCTAACAAAACCTAGGATCGGGTCTCCATAAGTCAAGTCCACTTTGAAAGCATCATAATTAAACAAACTTTGTCTCCTCACCATTTGTATATCTGTCTAAACATCTGCACTGATGACATTGTTTGTTGATTCCGCTTCTAAGTCGGTCGGTACCTGTGGGAGGACTATCTGTGGCTGAGGTGATAATTTTGGAACATTGGACAATTTTTTACTGCTCTAGCAATTTGGTATCTTCTTCTAAGGCGAAGATTTATATATATTTTTGGAAGTCTGATTAGGGAAACATGATTTCTCCCAAGCTTGTGGGATGCCAAGATCTTCTTCACCTCCTGTTTTTTTAATGAGTTACCACTCCATACGACGTATTTTCTTATGCCTGGATTGCTAAGTTTACCCATAACTCTTTCAGTGACAGACTTTATCACAACATTTCTTTGCGAGCCATATGGGACAGTAGCTACAGGATTACCCAACTCCTCCTATACTCTCAAAGCATGCTTAATGGCTCAGAGATAGAAAATAAGCAATTCACGGTACTAACGACAAAAGTTACTGGGAAGAGCTAAGAATTGACCTTTCCAAAATGAATGCATGGGTAATGAAAGAAGGACAAGTGTTAGTTTTGTATGAGAAAGCTGGTGTACTGCAGTGGTTGCCTGTTGGACCAGGACAGTGGGAGGTGACCATTTGAATTCTCACCCGCATGGAAAAACTATGAAGTAGCCTTGGACAGGTTGCACTTCTCTCGGCCTGAGAGGAAAGCAATGGCAACTTACCCTTTGAAAATCCTGCATATGAAAATTACCTTTAAGTGCCCTTATAGTGCCATAGTCAGAAAACAACTTGAAGGCACACTAGGAGCAATAATTTAGACTACGTAAAGTACCGGCTGTTCTCTGAGGCAAATAAATAAAACCTAAACAAAATCCGATTTTATATACATTCATGCGTCTTATCTATGCCTTTTTGACCTGATTGTAATGTGTATGTTTGATGTTTTAAATACCTGTTGTAATCCACTTATTCCCTTATCGGGAAAAGGCGTATAGAAATAATAATAATTCATCACCATCATCATCATCATCATCCTCATCATCCTCATCATCATCATCATCATCATCCTCTGGCAGTGCTGACTCAGAAAGGTTCTTGGAGTCATTCCAATGAAAATGTCACACCACTGTCCAGGCAAGAGTGAAAGGGTAATCTCTTCTGGCGCTTCATTCGAATGGGATGAGAAATAAAATGATAGTAAATCAACACTTTATAAAATACATATGACACAAAAACATTTGGATATGCAGAGGTCTTGTGCCTGCTTTTCAAAAAGACCACTGTCAAGTGGAGGAGGGAGTTCAGAGAAATGCAACTGGTGCAATTCTCTAGCGGAAATACTGGAGGTGATTTTTGTTGAAACAGGTGATGGGAACGAATGGTCTTCCAGATGCTCATGAACAAACCCATCCCCATAATGAATTTATACTTCCTAGGCTGGCTGGGAATGATGAGAACTAAGTCTAGCAACATATGAAGGGACAAGGTTGCAAGCCCTACTCTTGGAGGAAAGGGTCATGTGGCGGCATAGTATTATTTAGGGTGTCGAGCAAAGTGACAGGCAGAAAAAATAGTTCTCTCTGTGTGTGTTGTAAAAAATAGAAAACAGGGTCATATTAATTGAATTGGTGTGTGTGGGGGGGTCAAGATGAACAAAGAAGAACTACTGCTTCCAATAACCTAAATAAATTCGGACTTTTGTAGTACAAATGTAATGGGCTGTTTGGTGGCTCTTCAAATTGGACAAGACAACTCATAGAGGATGAGAATATCCTCGTACTAATGATGATATAGGCTTTAACTTTACATTAACAGGAAAGAAGGCATGTGTCCCCCCACCCCCCCTGATAGATTTGGGAAGAAACAAACTTGAGCAGGTTTGGGAAGACGTCAAATCCCATGGGACTCCTAGTATATTGACTGCGCTACTTGTGAGAAAACATGGATGACACGATGTTCATCAGTCTGAAAACCTAGTATGGCCTTTTCTTCTTGTCTAATGAAATTACTAGGAACTATATGAATTTACTATGTAGTTGCATCCTGTTTGTATTAAACTTTATCGATGTGTCCTAAACAAGACGGTGGGTCTTGTACTTTGTCTTAACTTGCCAATGGTTCTGAGTCCTGCTGTTCCCCAGCTCTTTACGCTCTGAACTTGAGTTCCTGTAATCAGCTCAGAGGCTGCTGGATGGCCCAGTCCTGAACATACATTCATGCAATGAGATTGCTAATGAGAACGCTGGTACAGACCATGCCTTCATTTTTTTTTAAAAAGAAAAATTTTGGCACTCATGTATCTCACCGGATTCACTATGAATTTTAATACCCGTTTTCTCCCAAACTTTTCTCCTTTGGCCCCGCAGCAAAATCTCAGGAATATGTAACATCTGCACGAGAAGCTTTGGGAGATTGCTTCCATATTTCGCTCCCCTAGTACCATGAAATTTGGGTCATGAGTATGCAATTGTCAGTGTTTCAGCAACCCAAAAAACAGATAGAATAAATACAAGCATATTTGCTTTTTGCAGATCTAGTCATTCACGATTGAATAGTTTACCTGTTAGGGTTGTCATGCCAGGAATATCGAGGGATTTCTAGTTTCTGCTAAAAGGCTTGATCCTTAGTGAAAATTAATTCAGTGGTCCGGTGATTACTAAATAATTTTGAAGAGCTCTTTAATGTAATCCATTTTGTTCCCCAGGGTCACTAAAATCTACACTTATGGACTTTATATTATGACCCACATATCCTTCCCATTTCCTATTCCACCGCAAGCGCCAATCAGTAAAAGCTGAGTCTGAAAACCACAATGCTGCTTTTTCAGAAAGACAGGAACTTGTTCCATGGATGAAAACACTGTATTTGTACATTTTTGCCAAAGACCGATCATTCTTTAAGGTTCTCCCAGCTATTATTTCTTTTAACATTAATTCAGTAACAATATAATGAAAATTTCCCCTGGCAGTAAATTGTGGAGATTCCTCCCCCCTCCCTCGAACTAATGTACTCACTCCCTGCCTTGTATATTTGAATCTGCACAAGACTTGGGTTGAGTTGGACAATGAACAGAGGAAGAAGCCTTGCTGTAATGAAGAGATGCAGAGACCTTGGTTGGTCACATTGGGCCACTTGCCACATTTAGGACCAGCAGCAAAGAAAACAATGGTACCATGGGGACTGGGGGTGAAAGGGTCAGGGAAGACTCCCCAGGACAAATGAAGTGGCGTGGGTGGAAAGGTGTTCCTTATATCCCCCATTCGTCTGGCTTTTCTAGAGTGGACTGAGGATCCTGACATGTTTTGGAAATCTCTCTCTTTTCTTGGTTACTATATTCTGTGCCACTCTTCCGGGTGGAAAAAAGAAATCTTTTTACCCAAAGCCCTGTCCTGCACGCCACTCACAAACAAACACTAAGATTGCGAGTTCAATACCAGCCAAAATGGGGCTCAAGCTGACTAAGGCTTGCATTCCTTCCAAGGAGGTTAAAACTGAGTTACCCAGATGTTGGGGGCAATTAGCTTACACTTGTAAACTGCTTAGGGAGTGCTTAATTGCACTGATAAGTGTATAGAAATATACTTTTGTATTGCTGTCTTCTGTTCTAGTGGGAAGGGAATTAATATGCCATTTCCAAGGCTGGTTTTGGGTAAATTGTGGGGACGCTGCACATGGGGGAGTGGCACGAAGATAAGGGAACCTTAAACTGTGCAGCCTGGATGGCCTCCCATAAAAATCAACTCACCTTGCATACCCTGCTTTAGCCCGCAACCTAACAACACAGGTCAGGACTAGCTGCAAGTGGTGGAACATCCTGCCAGTTGCCTGAAGCAACCCTTGACCCCTAGATTTGTCCCTCTCAGCCAGGAACATCCTCTCGTGGCATGTGACTAAAGGAGTGGCTACCAAAATTCACAAATCCCTCTATCCCAAATGGCCACCTCTGAGCTTACAACACGTCTGTTCACTGCACGCAGAAGTAAGTCTTGTGTGCCATGAAAGGAATAACAAAGATATGAATTTATTTATTTCTGTTTCTTTACTGGCAGAGAGAATCAGAGGTGCTTGTAGGATTTTTCTGCTCCAGGATGCTCACAAAGCTTGGCTTCGGTCCTTTAGCTTACTATGAACTTTTGACTTGGGTTGGGCTATGATTTGCCCCTTCATATTCAGGTAGCCAAAACGTCTTGGACTGGCCCTTTGGGGTGATCTCAATGAGCAGGCAGGTCACATTTGTTCGACACTATTCAATCCAGTTTACTGCCTTGCACAGAAGAAACTTCCCAGATCACAGCAGTCCAAATCATGCTATTCTTCCCATCAAACAGTCTATTTAAGGTTTCCTGGTTTTAAAAAAAAACTTTAAGACAGCATATATTTTAATGTAAGTAACATTAGATGAGGGATCGGGAAAGTGCTTGTTTATTCAGCTTTTTTTTTTTTTTTTTTTGGAGGCCTCTGCTAACATATACTTTGTTTTTTCAAATCACTGATGGATGGGAATGGAAATCTGTGCAACTCCTTTTAAAAAAAAAAAAATGTGTTTGTTTAGAAACTGATCTACTATATCTTTAAATGACCCATTGTCTCTCACTGAGGTGACCCAAAACGGGTATGATTTGGGATAGGGGCTTGGATCCAGGGCAATTTGGAGAATATCCTTATGTGCTCTCGCCATCTTCTGAATCTTTGGAGAGGCCTTCTTTTTTGTCCCACCCCCTTCTTAAAGGCTTGTTTGGTGGGGAAACAGGGTGAGAAGACCCTTGTGGCTATTGCCCAGATTTTCGGACAACTCCTTCTCTACGGTGGTCAGGAACAACTCCATCCTTGCTTTTCCGCTACTGACAAATTAACACATTCTTGTGGACACCGGATTGCTTTAACAAAACTGCTTGGATAAGCTTTTAACAATGTGTCAGCGACTTTTATCGTATTTAATGAATTTTAAACATTTTTAACTTTATGAACTGCCTAGCGTCTTTTATTACAGAATTCCAAAATCTGAATTGCTCCAACACCAAAACTTGTCTTGAAAACTGATGATACTGAATTTTTGTTTTCTGACAGTTCAGTGTACTCTACAAACTTTGTTTCCTCACAAAATTATTTAAAATATTGTATTTAAACTTACCTTCAGGTTCTGTTATATGTTTTGTATATGAAATCTAAATGATTTTTGTGTTTGGTTTTGGTCCCATATCTAAGAATCTCATTATGAACATCTTGCCAATACAGATATTCCAAAATCCAAAAATGTTCTAGTTCCATGCTTTTGGTAAGGGAGACGCAGGTCTCTAAAAACATGAAGAAATAATCCAGTTTGCAGGACCTCTTGAAACTGCCCTGGCTCCTAGTGCAAGTAATCCTGGGAGATTGTCAGCGCAACTGCATGGTCCCACCAACGACTATCAGCCCTATAAACGAGTCCCTGGGGTTAAATCAGCCCCTTTGTAGCAGGCTGGCTTGCAATTTCCAGAAGCGAAGGTGGCTCCCCAAAGTCCACTTGGGATGGACAGCAACTGGATGTTCTTCCAGGAACTGCAGCAAGCAGGAACCTCCGGGGACACACAGCCAACTGATGCTCTAGCTTCTTCTGATAAACCACCAGAGAAACAAAAGTCCCCAAAGGGTGCTCTTTATTCACGTGCTATTAATCCAAAAACCAGATACAATACAATCTAACTCTACTTCAAAACCCACACCACACCCTTGCAACACCCCTGGGCTTATATCTCTCCAGACCATGTGGTCTCTCAAGCCCAGTGAGTTCAGGTGTGTGGCATGTCATGTGTCTCTGTGCATCTAGACACATGTTTCATCATCCCTGCTCTGGTGCACTTGGCATGAAGTGTCCTTGAGCCAATGAGCTCAGCTGTGCTGATCATACATTGCCACTCTGCTGACTGCTCATGGCCAAACACACACACATCAAGCATTCCCTGTGTGCTGTGTTTTAACCTTCAAAATCCCTACAGGAATTGCAGTGCACCATAGCTCTTGACAGGATCCCAAGGACTAAATGTCTCACAAAACAAAACAGTTCCCAGAATTCACAAGCACTGGCAGGGGGGGCAGTTAAAGTGATCTCAAACTGGAATATTTCTGCAGTATGTTTTGGACCTCAGCCTGTATTTAACAAAAAATTATGAACTTTGTGATAGTTTTTCGTCTGTATGTTTTAAAAAACATGTTGAAGCCAACCTTGCGTCCTATTATTGGAAGAAAATTGAACTCTATTTAATAAAATGATGAGCTGACGTATGAACAATATTATTTAAATGGATTGAAGTCTTCAGTGCTGAGCAAACAACTTTCACCACTGAGCGTAGAAATAACAACTTCCCAGCTATTCCTCACTACCACCACCATGTACAGAATGTATACTGACCGAATGGCTTTTAATTCGAGAGGGGGTACTAAATAATTAAGCCAAGTTTTATGTAATGTCTGTAATCCTAACATTCTCTCAGACAGTTCCACTCTGTTCCCACCGGTCAGGTGTCAACTTTCAAAACCTGAGGCCCGACTATGTTCATTTGCTGGCTGGGGGAAAAAGGCGGGGCGAGGTGACCAGGGGCAGCGCCCAGATAAACTTTAGAGCCAGGGAAGACAATTTTGGTCACTTCCCTAGATCCTCATGACTTTCTAGGCATCCATGACAATGACTAGCATTCTTCTCTTGGCTCTAGAACTGCAGCCAGGATGATGCTGCCTTGTTGCCCTGTCTTCCTGCCAAACAGCCGAATGCCTCCCTCTTGTACTTCTGGGGCTTGAAAGCTCGGGAGGTCAGGATCGTGTATTGTATAAGGTAGTAGTGTTTACCTCCTTTTGCAACACTCCAGAAAAGATATACACAGACAATGCTGTGTTATACACACAGGCCTAATTTTTTCTTAGTGCTGACTAGACTACGCTAATTCAGTAAATTGGCTTTACATATGTGCGATTTCCATACCATCATTCATTGAATTACTGTAGTTGGGACGGACCAACAGGATGCCAAACATACTGTGTCAGCCGGTAGGAATTCCAGCCCATGATCCTCTTATCCTATCTGTTTCTCCTATTCCTTAAGCAGCTTCTCATTCTATAAAAACACTCACCTCTCAGTGCTGCGCTTATCCAGAAAACCTTTTCTGGATGTGGAGCACTTCTCAGAAGGAATGTGAGAATGGAGTTTAACAGATACTAATGCCAAGATTTATTTATTTATTTTGAATGCATGCATCAAAGTCGACTATATTTGCACAGCCAGAGACACATTGCCTCTAGATGATTTTACACACTGACATTTGCTTTCATCCTCTGATGGTGCAGAGTCTCACTAACACTCTTAAATTTGTATGCATATTTCACATAGGACTCTGATCCTTGATCCCCAAGTGCTCTTGGTTTCCTGAAATCAGCATGTGTATGACATGCGTACGTGTCAGTTCATCCAAAGGAGCAAAGCTTTTTAAACGGAAGAAGAAAAAGCTGATTTGACATTAGAAAAGAGCCTGGAGACCTCTGTTCAGCACCTGAGTAAGTTAGATACACCGAGAAGCAGGGAGCCAGTCCTCTCATCCTGTCATTTGAGCTGTGGAAGGAGCACGCCGCCATGTCAAAAACATCGCCTCTTTCGCTAGTCTTGCAAAAGATGTCTGCCCAGGCTGTGACGGCAGCTGACATCAAACAATTTAAAGTGGTGGCCTTCTGCCAGTAAAATGAAATCCATCCAACTCTGCACCCTCCCTCATGTTCATGTGATGACTTCTAATGCTTACTTCTCTGCCAGTGAGTGAAGCAATGAACTGTATTCACAACCTGCCCCAAAGTTGGACACTTTAAAGTGCTTTGAGGTGTATGTGAAAAACCCATCAGTGCTCTCCATCTTCCTATTTCCCCCATTCCTTTTGCCCAATTTGTCCTCTTGGGTTTTAATTTATTCAGTCCAAAACACCAAGGCAAGTAGGAAACCAGGCTTTGTGATCTGATGCTTTCTTTCTCCGTAACAAGGTATCCACTTGCTATGGTAGGAGATTATAGATCAGTGCAAAACCCATTGTTGACTTTTATAACATTTCTTTCTGGTAGACGAATCAAACCGTGGAGATATTCATTTCTTTGGAGTACATGGGCATGGGCAATTTGGGAGCTGAAGCTGAAAAATTAATGTGCTTCAAGTTCTCACAAAAAACGTTGTATCACTTCACTTTGTGCCCAAAACAAAACAAGTTTTTTAACTTTACCCCAGCTCTGAGCGGTGATGTGATGCTTTATTTTGGCAGAGTCCCACACACAGGGGTTTGTCACACTAGCGAGATCCAGCGGGAAAACGGGATTTAAATGAGTTTAAAATAAGTTAACTTAGAGAAAAACTCGGAATGCCTGCAGTTTATACACAACATCACTGTTAATGTGAAATAACGCAAAGTTAAAACTAAGTTAAACCAGATAAAAAAGGCAGTTTTTTACTTTCAGTACAATTTTAAAGTAAAAAAGTTGGCATTTTTTCTTACTTTAATTTTCAGTTTATCTTCGCGTCCATTTCACTTTAGCAGCAATTTTGTTTGATAAATTTTTTTTTTTTTTTCCCAAATTTTGGTTCGGTTTAAATTCCAATTGAATTTAACTCTGTTTAAATTCCCGTTTTCCTGCGGGATCTCGATAGTGTGATTAAAGCTCAAAGAGGCATTACCAAATGAGCCTCAGTCTCACTGCCCTACCCACATTACTAAACGCGAATTGCGAAACATAACCTGTTGAGAGCATTCCATTCTATTATGTTTCCGCAAACGTCCTGTTTTGCCATGGATGGCCATTCACTTTTCTTCTGCATCCTCCTCAACCCTGCCTTTTCTCCTCTATGCCCTACCTAGCATATGTTTTGGGTAAATTTTTATTTTAAACCTCAATCCAGATTTATGCTAATAAGATTTAATTTAAAAGAAAAGACATAGGAGAGAAAATATAAAAAGAAAAACAGCTTGCTTGGGATTAGCATAGGGAGGCGACAGGGGAAAGGGAGGGAAATACTAACACCAATGGCAGTCCCAATATTGGAAACTGCCATGGAAGTGACCTCTGGACACTTGTTGAATAATGAAAACACAGCATGATTGGGAACTTAAAAAAAAATCTTTTCCCCCACCAATGAAAAGGGACGGTCATGGACCTGCAATGGACAATGTCATGTGATACTTATTTCAAGGATTGCATCCTTCAATTTTAATGTGATGTAAATGCCTCATGTCTAAATCCTTTCTCTCTCCCTCCTTCCATATCCTCATGCACTGCATGATCTCCTGTTGCAAGATTATTGAAACCGTAGCGAAAGAAAAGAGAACCCCAACCTGATATCAGGGCTTAGGTGTAGGTTTCCCCTTCCTGTGCAATCAGGGTGGCGAGAGGAAAGATCAACTAGAAATAAATTGCTTCGCTCTCAAACACAGCAAAACATTTTGTGCGATTTGGTCTTTGGTAGGGCTCCTAAAGCCCGAGTGACTCCCATAACAGATGCTACCAATCAGGCCCTCCATGCATCAATTTTCTAAATTGATTCCTTTGCATCACTGTATTTGGTGTTTTCAGATTTGTATACTGGGGTTATAGCATGATTTTAATTCAATTGTCTGTGGGTTGTCCAAGAATATTCATAAAGAACTTTAATTTTATTGAATTTGATAATGCATTTTTAGTCCAATGATGCCCGACTCTATGTTCTTAATTTTTTAAAGCAAAATAAATAACACCAATAATTAGATTTTGTTGTTGGAAAATGCATTTCATACTCAACATATGACTCGGCTTCTGCTCTTGTGCCTGAAGTAGTAGGTGCCACATTACTCTGGCATTGCAATTGTAAGTGCTGTGCAAATTCGATGTGTGCAGATGTCAGTGGCATCTTTTGGAGGATGATCTGGCACGGTTGTGCCAAAGAAAATGTCCATCCCGCACAGTTAGAAGTTTTTCATTAAAAAAAAAACCTTGGCATTATTATTTTTTGGGTCCTGAAGAACAAACTTTCCAAATGTAAAAAAAAATCTTCTTAGAGTCGTCCCCCATCCAGTGGTATTGAGAAAATAGCACTCCCAAAATAAGTATTTTCAGCATTACCTTCCTTCCCACATTGGTGAAAGTGATAAAAAAATGTATGCAGAAACCATTTTCCCCATCTGTTTCCTGTGAATGTCAGACCAGGTGTATTTTGGGGGAGATTTTATAGATAGAGACTGGTGTAAAGGAAAATTGCATCTGGAATATGGAATATATTTTTTTGCAGGGATGCTGCTAAAGAGACTTATGCTGCTTAGCTTCATCCGTCTCAACATTATGTAGGTGCTCCCCCCCCCCCCACCACACACACACGCACGTAGAGCCTTAATATATAATTTCATTTCAGACAAACCCAATCTAAGTAGTGATGGTAATAAAATCGCAGAAAAAACCTCTGCGTCACGAAGAATTGGCTCCATAATTACAAGCTTTCTTGGCAAAACGCTGGGAAAAATTCATCTGTTCTTTTCTCCCAGTTTGTATGCTGGTCATGTGCACTGAGACATGTGTAACGCCTTGTAGTATTACCACCATGGGAATTGTAGTTCCCAGCACCAACATGGGAAAGCACTGCTTTGCATTCAATCTCCTTCTCGGAACAAACACCATTCAAGCAAGGGAGGGTTTTTTCTTTAGATATAGATGGGAACCACCTAAAATATTTTCAAGAAGTAATTGAAATAGCCCCAGATAGTAAGGTATGTTCCGTACAAGGAAAAAAAAAAAAAAAAAAGGGGGGGGGGCAATGCAGACATTTTAATTTTACTAAGTCTTTCCCATTTGTTTATATAATAAGGTTAGTTGTTAATAGCGCAATGTAAAATATACTCTCTATTGTTTCTCTGGGTTTCAGCTATCAGTCGTTCTCAACTTGAAAAGCATCATGGGGGTTTCATGAGTAAGACTGGACAACAATTGTGTTTTGTGAAGCAAACGGTAAACATCCAATTGAAGCCTTTAGTATCACACTACGCCTTCAATCTGTAGTGTGGTTGCTTTGGCAATCGATGGTCCCTTCACATGAGCTCCATATCTCATCGATTACATGCTTTTACAGAGTGAATCGCCCTTCCCGTTTCGGTTGTTATTATTTTCTTTTTGGTTGTAATTATGCAATCACAAGCAAAAAGAAAAGGAAAAAAGCCAAAGGGCATGGAGTAAAAACAAACCTGGCCTGCTGGGAATATGAGGACATATGGGGAGGCAAGATAATCACAGCCCTTCACACCCACATGAACTGTTATCAATCATTAATGCTTGGAAGGAACCTACACACAAGGGGACTAATGGAATAGTACCAATATGGGAGACTATTGACGGGTTTTTCCCTGTCAATGAATGGTGCAAGAAACAACAAGAAATGCAAAACAAGCAACTCAATAGATATGATGTCATGTGATAAATCTACGGCCGAATACGTTAATATCTTGCTTTAATTCAGTGCCCCATGTGTATGTCCAAAGGCATACAGGTCTCCAAACAGCCCCTGGTTATCAGCCAGAACTCAGAATGTGGACTGCTCCAAAGACCAAGAGCAGCAGAAGTATAGTATCAGGGAGGTCCACATGAGCCATTAGCAATGCTAACTAGTAGAACAATCCAACAGATATGGAAAGCACACAAGTTGAGAAGGCTTACCTTTGAAAGTTGGACTGCTTTTATCTGCTCTTTTCCTTGAAACTATTGTACAAGGTTCGGTGGCCGCTTTGGTGTGGATCATATACAACTATTCCCTCGCACAGCTGCCTTCATGTACAGTTTTAAGATCGTTCTTTATCTGCAATGCCAAAAGTTCAACCTTTTCACTTATTCTCTTTGTCGCAATAAAAACCCTCTCAGCAAGGCCAGTGTTGGAATGGCAACAACTTTTGGACAGTTCCCTGGTCCCACTCTCTAGAAGCCTCTCTTCTTTATTTTCCCCCCGGCCAATAGTAGTCAATGTTAAAATCTCTATAATACCTCTGGACAGCTTTCCTTGATACATTAGAGGAAATTACAATGTAGCTCAAGCTAATCATGTGGTTTTGATGAAAACATCATAGTAGGTCCTTGATAACTGCTGGGGTTTGGTCCGGGATAACAAAATCTGTGGATGCTCAAGTCTCATTATATACAATGAAGTAGTAAAAAGGCATCCCTTATATAAACGGCAAAATCAAGTTCTTTTGGGGTGTGGTGTTTTTTGTGTTTTTTTGGTGGGTGGGGGAATATTTTTCAAGCCAGGGACAGTTAAATTCATGAATGCAGAATCCATTATACAGAGGCTTACTGTACATTAAATTATAGTGGTGGCCTAAATTCAGTGTTGCTTCAGTGACAAAACAATAGGGTTTTGCTCCTCTTTCTACCTCCTAAGCTCTTGTGGCACCCAAAAACTTTCTGGAGAGTTTTTCAGGTTGTGGGGGTGCATTGAGCAGTGTAAGAAAGAAAGATTATTCCCTAGTTTCTGGTGGGTTTTTTCGGCGATTGGCCATGTTCTAGCAGAGTTTCTTTTCTTCTGACATTTCACCAGCACTGTGGCGCTGCCCACAGCAGAGAGCTCTGAAGATGCCAGCCACAGCATGCTGGGGGAACTCAGGAAGAAACTCTGCTTAGAACATGGCCACTAGCCCAAAAACCCACAAAAAACTAGGGATGCCAGCCATGAAATGAAAGCCTTCGACTTCACAAAGATTATTTCCTTCCCCATTCTGCTGACAGGAGCAGTTCTGTCAGAAGATAGCTTTCTGTATATTTGGGCCATTAAATACTCCAAATTAATATGAAAGTCTTTCATTTGCCCTATCCTATGTTTTAATTGTTTTACTTCTTTTACACCTATTTTAATTGGGACTGTCAAACTATTAATTGTTTTGAGCAGGTATATTAATTCACCATATAAATCTGCATATATCCAAAACCTCAATATATGTGCTCACCCTTTTGTACTTTTAAAGAAAATATATAATTCTTTTTAGATCTTAAAAAAGCAGCTATATTTGATTATTAATGAGAGAGGTCATCTTCAATCATTCTCATGCTCCAGGACAAAAAAGTTCCTGAAAAATTAAAAAATAAACATTGCACTCTCTGTTTTTTGCTCCAGAGATTAAAATTTGCCCTCATAAATTAAAATTAATCCCTCCTGACTAATCAATTGTTTAATTGATTAACATATTAAACATGTTAATGCTTGTAGCCCTAGTTTCAGGGTATTGCTACCTGTCCCTAGGTAGGAACAAAAAATCTGGCAGCATACATAACAATGAAATTAAAAACATTTTTCAAAGCAATCAAGTTGGCTAAAAATCTAAATAAATAGCCTCCGGTCTAGAGTCTGCAAATAGGTTTCTATGCAAATTAGAGTTACTGAGTTCTGAAAAAGCAGAGGAAATTCACCACACATTCCCACAACCCACATCGCTTCCATTTTGCAGCTCTTTTATCCAGTGTCGCACATCTACCATGCACAAATCAAAAACTCAAGACTCCTGCCCTCTGGAAGGCCAGGAATCAAGGAAGAGAGAAAATTGTGTGACTCTATAGGAGCTATATACTATATACTGTACTTGTTTGATGGATGATTCTCCCCATCAGCTCTATTATACAACTTCATATTTTAAAAAAAGGCAAAAAAGCACTTTGAATATTTTTTTTTTCATTAGTCATGTATTGGGCCTTTATTGTGCAGAAAAACTAAAGGCCAGTAAGAGCAGCAATGGAGAAGCAATGGATGAGGATGACCAAAGGATAGCAAAATGTAAAGTGCCATTTCCCATACTTCTGGAGAGAGAAAAACAACACTTCTGATGTGATGCCTGAAAGAATATGTATTGCTGCAGATGGACTAGATGATTCTCCTTTGTTTACTCTGGGGAAGATGAAGTAGGCACTAAATAGGCAGGTACAGACATGATAATTTTCCTGTCACTTACGTAGTGGAGGGGAAAAAATCAGAGTTAATGATAATTGTCATATTAAAAGCATATTTTACAGGAAAGCAATAGGCTGGCTGCATATTCTTTTGATAACAATGGTCTTTGCAAGTGTTGTCTACATTTTACCCCAACCTCATACACTGAATGATTTTCCCTGTATGATCAAACAGAACAAACAATATGATTTGAGAAGTGATGGGGCAGTCAACAGTAACAACCAAAGAACAGCCTGGATCAGAACAGGAGTCCATTAAGTACAAAACGAAAATTCTGTCTCCACTGGTTTCTCCTGGTTCTGAAGTTTCAAAATCTCAGGTTCTTTCTGTCCTCAACATGAAAATATATCTATATTTTAGTTTATTCTTCAAAAATAAACTGAGCCAAAATTCTCCCTCATCTACACAAATGCTTCCCCAAATATCATCTTGACATAGAAATCTGTACATTTATGAGGCTTGTTGTGTATTTCAAAGATGAAATTTGAACACAAAAACATGTATGCATTTAAAAAATGCACACAACTAATAATGTGCACATTTGAAAACAAGCAGTGGGGGAAAGCATATACATATATAATGCAAACGTAATGTCTTTTTTGGAAAAATTAGCATGGAAATATGCATAAATTATCGTGTGTAGAAATGGGATAGAATGGTAATGCTGGTGAAATCATAGAATCATAGAGTTGGAGGCTCTTTCCTGTTTGTTGTTGCTGTTAGCTGCCTTTGAGTTGATCTTGACTCATGGCGACCCTGTGGAAGAGACATCTCCAAGTCCCCCTATCCTCTTCCTCTCTGCTCAGATCTTGCAGGCTCATGCCAATGGCACCCCTGCCTGTGTATATCCATCTGGTTTGCAGTCTTCCTCTCTTTCTACTTCCCTCCATCTTCCCCAACATCATAGTCTTTTCTAATGAGTCGCACCTTCTCATGATGTGGCTGAAGTACAACAGCGTCAATTTAGTCATCTTGACTTCCAGGGAGAGTTGAGACTTATGTTCTAGGATGTAATTGTTTGTCTTTTTGGCCATCCTTCAACATTCTTCTCCAGCACCACATCTCAAATGAGTTCATTTTCTCCTTATCTGCTTTCTTCACTGTCCAGCTCTCACATCCATGCAGGGTAATGGGGAGTACAATGGACTGAACAATTCAAACTTTAGTGTTCACCTGTATATTCTTACTCTAGGATTTTGTCTAGTTCTTTCATAGCTGCCCTTCCCATTTCTAACCTTTTGATTTATTGACTACACTCTCTGTTTTGATCAATGTTTGATACAAGGTATCGGAAATCTTTAACTATTTTGAGTTCCTCATTATCTAGGTTGAATTGTTGTCTGCATATCTAAGGACTGGTACACACTGCTCTGAAAGGGCAGGCTGGATGCGGCCTGTTTTCCTGTGGAGGGACACTGCAGCAGCCAAAGTGTGCAGCGTCCCTCCGCCCCAAAAAGAACCCAGAAAAAATGGGTCCTTTTGGGGATGCTGTGTGCACACCATGAGTGTGCCATTGGCGCACTCATGATGTAAGTGACGTGCAGCAACATTTATACACTGTGCGTCACTTACGTAAAGATGGCGGCCTGCATGTGGACGGGAGGCCAGCATGATGGTGGGGGCAGCACGTTCTAGGGTTCCAGAGTGTGCGATTGCTGCGCACTCTGAAACCCTAGAATTGGCCCTAGGATGGTGCTTCCCGCCCGTCTGTCTCGGGCCTTAGATAGTTAATATTTTTTCACTCCTCCTCCCTCTGTGTCTATATCTGTTCTGCATATGATATTTTCTGTATACACCTTGAACAGATGGGGTGATAAAATGCAGCCTTGCCCGATCCCTTTGCCTATTGGAAACCAGTCTGTTTCTCCATATGCTATTCTTACAGTAGCCTCTTGTTCTAGGTAGAGATCAAAGGTAGCCGTGCTCTTATTTCTTTAAGATCATTCCATAGCTTTTTTGTGCAGTTAAAGGCCTTGCTATAGTCAATAAAGCACTTGGTGTTTTTTCTGGAGATTTTTGAGCATAATTTTCTTGCATGGGGAATTAATGCCATGATTCAATAATTGCTGCAGTCTTTTCGGTCTCCTTTTTTGTAGATGGGAATGTATATTGATCATTTCAAACCTATTGGCCATTGTTTTGTTTTCCATATTTGTTGACACATTTTGGTCATCACTGGAATTTATTCTGTTTGTGTGGGTGAAGGAGTTCCCAACTGGGATATCATCTGTTCCTGGTGATTTATTCTTCCCAATTATTTTGAGTGCCACATCAACTTCACTTTCCAAAATTTGGAGTTTATCTTCATATGGTTCTTCATTTCCTGTGTCATTTTTTTTTGGTCTCTTTTATATTGTGCCTTTTTATTTCATCTTGATTATTTAGTATGTTCCTCTTCTGATCGTAGAGCATCCCCACCCTTGGTTTGAATTTCCCTTTGAGCTTGTGGATCTTGGGGAAGAGGTCTCTTGTACTTCCTATTTAGTTGTTGTCATCTATTTCTCTGCATTGTTATAGTAATTCTCTTTATCCTTATGCACTAGTTGCTGGACAGCCACATCAATGGTTCTGGTTCTATTTTTATGTTCCTTTTCTTTTGCTTCTTCTCTCCTTAACTCTTTGGAGTGTTTCTTCTCATCCATTGTTTCTTCTCTTTCTTTTTGGCCACAGATAGTGTCTTCCTGTATTCGTCCTTGATTATGTCCTTGACTTCTATCCAAACCTCTCCTGATTCCCAGTTGATTATGATTAATAAAGCAAATCTGTAATTTGAATCAATTGCTCCGGGTTCTATTCTCTGGAGCTGCGGGGGGGGGGGGGGGCTTGCTTCATCTTCAGCATGACATCATTTCAAATATTTAAACAGGTTGATCTTATCACCTCTTAACTTTCTCTTGTGCAGGCTAAATATACCTAGCTCCCTAAAGAGATTATTGCACTACACTCTTAAAGCGTTGCTATTCCAGTTTAACTGCTCTGGCTGCCTCCTGTTGCATTCTGGAGTTTGTAGTTCAATGAGGCCTAAGACCTCTCTGGCTGAATATTCTAAAAGCACAACTCCACACATCAAAATTTACATGACAAACTCCCAATGTAGACTCTCATTTTACCCAGTGGCTATGCTGGGCTTAATTAGAAAGGAAAATAAAAATAAATTTCCCAATATAATACAGTCCTTATACAAATTCATGATGTGAACCCATCTAGAAAACTATGTATAGCTCCAGCCACTGTACCTAAAAATGGATACCATAGAGTTGCAAAGGGTACAGAAAAAAGGCCAACAAAATGACCAAGGGATTGGAGCGACTGCTCCTTAATGAAAAGGTATAACTTCATGTGCTGTTTAGATTGGGGGGGGGGGGAGGGAGGTGAGTAAGAGAAAATGTGATAGAGATGCAGAAAATGATTCATACAGTAGAGAAAGTAAACAGGGTGCACAACTGAGGACAGATAAAAAGAAGTACTTCTCCACACAATGCATATTAAAATTGTAGAACTCTTTGCTTCATGGTGTATGTGGCTGCCAAGTTGATGGCTTTAAAAAAGGAATATATAAATTCCTGGACCATGGGGCCACCAATGGCTATTAGTCAGGAAAGCTACATGTCACCTCTAATCTGAGGCAACATGACTCTTCATCTCATGCCAGGGAGCATGAGATGAAGAGTTCAGTTGCACTCATATCTTGCTGGTTGCCCTCCCATAGGCAAGTGAGTGACCATTGTGTGAATGGCATTTTAGACTAGATAGACCCTTGGTCTGATCCAGCATGGCTCTTATTTTGTCAGTGATTATTCTTTAAAGTACTTGTGGCATAATGGTTTGAGTGTTGGACTATGACTCTAGAGACCAAGGTTCAATTCCCAGCTCAGCCATAAAACCCACTGGTGACCTTGGGCATTTCACATGCTCTCAGCTTCAAGGGAAGGCAATGGCAAACCTCCTCTGAACAAACTAATATAGGACCTTATCACACTCACAATTTTCAACATTCTGGGGACTGGAGGAGGACACTTGTGTGCGCGTGCGTCCTGCAAAAAACGGAGTTTATCGCACACGAAGACATCCTCCAAGATGCCCCGTTCCGCCCCCTGGCGCGCACCCGTTCGCGTCCAGGCCTGACAAGTGTGATTTTTGCCTGACGGATTACCTTCTGTCGGCAAAAAATGGCACCCGTCAGGACTGGACGCGAATGGGTGCGCGCCGGGGGGTGGAACGGGGCCTCTTGGAGGACGTCTTCATGTGCGATAAACTCCGTTTTTTGCAGGACGCGCACGCACACAAGCATCCTCCTCCAGTCCCCAGAACGTTGAAAATTGT
>NC_056522.1:135186779-135211811 GCF_019175285.1 Sceloporus undulatus
GTGATTTTTGCCTGACGGATTACCTTCTGTCGGCAAAAAATGGCACCCGTCAGGACTGGACGCGAATGGGTGCGCGCCGGGGGGTGGAACGGGGCCTCTTGGAGGACGTCTTCATGTGCGATAAACTCCGTTTTTTGCAGGACGCGCACGCACACAAGCATCCTCCTCCAGTCCCCAGAACGTTGAAAATTGTGAGTGCAATAAGGTCCATAATCTCTCTCTCTCTCTGGATAAAATTACTAGCTTGGTAGATGAAGGGAATGCTGTGGATATAGTATAACTTGATTTCAGTAAGGCCTTTGACAAAGGTTTCCCATGACATTCTTGAAAATAAGCTTGTAAAATGTAGGCTAGACAAGGTAACTGTTACATGGATTTGTAATTGGTTGACTGGATGAACCCAAAGAGTGCTCAACAATGGCTCCTTTTCATCCTGGAGAGAAGTGACCAGTGGGGTCCCACAGGGCTCTGTCCTGGGCCCAGTGCTATTCAACATCTTTATCAGTGACTTGGATGACAGAATTGGGAGCATACTTATCAATTTGCAGATGACACCAAATTAGGAGGACTAGCTAATATCCCAGAGGACAGGATGAAAATTCAAAATGACCCGAATAGACTAGAATGCTGGGCCAAAGCTAACAAAATGAACGTCAACAGGGAGAAATGTAAGGTACTGCACTTAGGACAGAAAAATGAAATGCACAGATATAGGATGGGGGACACCTGGCTGAATGAAACCACGTGTGAAAGGGATCTAGGAGTCCAAGTAGACCACAAGTTGAACATGAGTGAACAGTGCGATGCGGCAGCTAACAAGGCCAATGCAATTTTAGGCTGAATCAAAAAAAGTATAGTGTTTAGATCAAGGAATGTAATAGTGTCACTATATTCTGCTTTGGTCAGGCCCCACCTGGAATATTGCATCCAGTTCTGGGCACCCCTATTTAAAAAGGATGTGGAGAAACTGGAGTGTGTCCAAAGGAGGGTGACTAAAATGGTGAAGAGCCTGGAAACCATGCCCTATGAAGAATGCCTTAGGGAACTGGGGCTGTTTAGCCTGGAGAAGAGAAGTTTAAGAAGTGATATGATAGCCCTGCTTAAATATTTGAAGGGATGTCACATTGAGGAGGGAGCAAGCTTGTTTTCTACTGCTCCAGGAAACAGGACCTGGAATAACGGATGCAAGCTCCAGGAAAAGAGATTCCAACTCAACATTAGGAGGAACATCCTGACAGTAAGGGCTGTTCGACAGTGGAACACACTCCCTCGGAGTGTAGTGGAGTCTCCTTCCTTGGAGGTCTTTAAGCAGAGGCTGGATGGCCATCTGTCAATGGGGATGCTCTGAGTGAGAGTTCCTGCATGGCAGAATAGGGTTGGACTGGATAGCCCTTGGGGTCTCTTCCAACTCTATGATTCTATGATTCTATAAACCTTGCAAAACAAACAAACAAACAAAAAAACCCCAACAACCACGATAGGCTCACCTTAAGGTCACCCTAAGTCAGAGCAACCTGAGGGCACACAATAATAACAACATCTCCAAAATCTCTAAAATGTTTTAGGGAGTCTCCAACCTTTTGTGGCTATGAGAAAATTTGAATTTCGAGAAAGTGTCATGTCAGCTTCATAAAGTGGTTGCCACAGTGAGTGTGGTCAGTCAAAAGACACTCATTTCCCAGAAGGCAAATTAATGACGCTCAAAGATAAGCACCTTGCAGGAAAAAATGAACACAAGGAAGAGATGAGGTCTAAACTCCAAATGCCAAATCATGTATTTGCTTCCACAAAACATAACATAACAACCACTGCACAACAAAACAAATTAGCTAATATATATCACACAAAAGACACAAAAACAGTCTAACAGCCACACCCTGGTAAAACACATTCTGTGCCATACTCTTTAGTTCCATTAGATGTTCTCCCAACACCCCTAACTCTTCAAGTTCTTCTTCACAACAACCACACTGGTTATCCAGGTGGCCTGACATGCATCATATGAAAGCCAGTATAAAACCCAGGAGGCAAGGTTTATATCCCCACTCAGGCATGTAGTTCACTGGACAACCTTGGCCCAGCTTAATTTATCTCACACGTTAATTGCAAAGATGTAATGGGAAATATACAATATATGACCTCATGTTTCTTGGAGGAAATGTGAAACACACATTGAGTAACTACAAATAAAACATTAAACAGTTCCGTGCTCCTGGTTGAAAATGACAAACTATTGGTTATTATGCCTTTCTCTGTAGCAAGTAGCTATGCTTTCACTCAGAGTGATGCACTCTGTTGAAAGATCTATACATATTTGCTTTCTGCTTGGTGGCACAGTTTGGTCTCAGTTCAACTATAGGTTACGTTCTAGCAGAGCTAGTGGATGAATGTCATGGAGATGATTGGTTTGGGTGACCTTTGATGAATTCTAACTGTATTATAAATGTCTTATAGAAAAGATTACAACAGTGGGATGTTTTTGGTTCTTCAAAAACAACAACAAACCTTTCTATGTCAATTTGTTACGTGGGTGGAACATATCTATAAGTCTTATCTACCACCAATAGTTAATTCTTTCTCCTCTGCCCCTGTAGCAAGGGTGAGAATGCATGTGACATTTGCCATGTGAATATAAATGATATGCACTTTGTTTTTGGTAGCTGTGAGGAATTGAAAACAGGCTGGATGGTAGGGAAGAGAATTTGAATTCTTTCTCACCTTGCTATGTTCCTAGTAAAAAATAAAAAAATAAAATAAGATCCCTTTGAGGGTGCTATTTGCAGTTCAAGGAATAGCTACCCTTGACAGGAGATAGCAGCTTCCAGCAAGAGATTTTCATCAACAAGGAAAGAAAGCGTTAACTATCTTAAATACAGTTGGCCCTCCACATTTGTGGCTTTGACTTTTGTGGATTTGCTCATTTGAAGTTTTGATTAATATGTTCTTTCTAGGAATTTCTAGGTTCTCCAGCACAACTCTCCCAGAAGTTGACCATAGAGTTGTGCTGGAGAACCTATCAGTTCCTAGAGAAAGCACTTCTCTGGGCATTTGTAGGTTCTCCAGCATGATTCTATGATCAACTTTTGGCAGATGTTGACCATAGAGTTGTACTGGAGAACTGGAGATTCCTAAAGAGGTGTTCTCTTAGGTAAAAAGAATAGTGTTTTTCTATTTGTGGTTTTTCCACACTCATGGGGGGTCCCTAACCCCAGAGAATGTGGAGGGACCACTGTACAACAAAACATCAATTGCACAGAAGGCAAACAGATGATACTCAGAGAAAGATATGCAATGACCAGTTTGATACTCTTGGGAAAGTTATGGGAGAGGGTTGGCTAAGTCAATGTGTTCTGTAACAAGGTATGCTCAATAAATATGACTTTGTTGGGTAAGACAGGAAAGCTGTCTGTTGCAAGTCTAAAAAAATCATAATGGATAGACTAGGGCTGCTAAAGCTGGCCTGAACACTCTGTCCATCTTGGAAAAGCCAAGCCTCATCATGGAAAATGCAAAACTGGGAATATCCAAAATCCCTAATGACAAGTGAATGATTTCAATGATTTAGAGTGGTTAGTGTTTAATTGTCTTCTCCATTTCTGCTGAATGCAGACCCTGCCAAACTGTTATACATTCCCATTATGAAGCAAATATCTATACTGATTGGCTTTGTCCTGTGCATGCCTAACTGCATATGGTATTGCGCAGACTACTTAAGAGCCATTGAAGATTTTCATACCTGGCATAAACGTGGCTCAAACGTCACTGAAATGTCCTGAAAAGCTGATGAAAATGTGCGTGTCTGAACACCGGGGTGCTTCCTCCATCGTCATTCAATCGTCTCTCCCTCCTTTGAGTCCCTGAATTGTTCCTGGGGACCGGATTTCCTATAAATGCAAAGTTTGCATTCATAGGAAATCCGCTCCCCTGGCGATGATTCAGGGACAACAGAAGGAGTCATGTTTCCCTGATGATTAAGGACGTGCGCCTGGACACGCATGCTTCCGCCACCTTTTCAGCACATTTCATTATCAGAAACTGAAGGGCACTTCACCCTTTTGAAAGCACATGTTGAGGTCAGAGTTGCTTCACCCAGAGGTGCTCCCTCATTCTTAGGAGATCCCCCACACACACAGTTAGGAAGGCATTTAAAATACAGACACACAGAGAAAAGTCTATCTTTTGTTTGAAATGCTGTCTCTTAGACACCCCTTCCCCCGATCTTCCCCAGTATGCAACCATCTTCTTCAAGCTCCCCTTAGATTGTTTAGGATTGGTTGGTTTTTAGGCCCCATGATGTTTTGCCCTCTTTTACTTTAAGAAACAGCTTGTACTGACTATAGACTGCCCATTGATTTCTGCTATTATCTTTTCCTGTCTTTTTAAATAAAGAAACAATTGTTTTGCTGCAAAATCAGCTTGTCTTTCCACCTCATTTTTAGTTGGAGCCATTCTGGTTAACTGTTTGTTTTTAAAATCCATCCACCTGTAAGATCCTGCAGAGAGCTAGTGCCTAGAAGAGCCCCCCCCCAAAAAAAAAAACCCCAGTGCAGTGCTCTTAAGACGGTGCAACACCTGAAGCCCACCATGTCATTTTGGCACATGTGGGAGAAAATCCCAAGCATCGTTTCTGTTTTCTGACAATGGATATAAATATCTTTGATTAAACCTCAAGTCTGCTACCTGAGATGAAAGCTTCACTCTGCCTAAAGATAGGGCTGGCCTTCGTTTCCCCAGTGGCTTCCTTTCCCTCAGCATTAAGCCATTTTGGATGGAATGGCTTTTTAGATTGCCATGCTAAAGCACTTGCATGTAGAGAAAAGACAAGCAGAGAGGGGAAAGGGGGGGGGGGGAGAGAGAGAAGGCATGCAAATGACAATATATTTCGTTTGATCTGAGCCTGTCCACACACCCTTCTGTGGAGGGCGAGGTGGAGAAAACCCATCTATCTCATACTATGCTACGACCACATAGTTAGACACTTAATTACCTGTTTACTAGTTAACAGCCCAGCCTGTTATCACTTCAATAAATGGTTGATTGCATTAACATCACATTCAAGAGAATTATTGCCATCCTGAATAATTATTTCATTTATTGCACATCTTAAATGACCCATTTAAAAATTATAAATCAGAAAAATGCATGGTTTCCACTCCCCCTTCCTCTCCTCCCCTCTTGCAAAGGACTGAGAAAATTAGAGAAGCAACACTCTGGCTAGGCGTGCGAGGAGTCCTGATTAACAGCCTCTTCCAGCAGGGCAGAAGAGGAAAGAAATTGGGAGGCGTACAAGTAAAATGTCTATGGCTCTCTTCACATCAGTTGTTTTTTTTTAAAAAAAAGATTTCTTTTAAGAGCGTTGATCTGCAGAAGCTCTTTTAGTCAGGCAGACGATTGTGGTACTGTATTATCATATGACTCATTTAAGAATGCTTAGTCCTCCTTTTTCATTACCTGAGAAGATAGCATTACAACAACAACAAACCCCACTCACAAAACCATACAAATAATATAATTTCACAGCCATCTCTTTTGAACTTAAATTTTTAAAATGAGAAGAAGGGAGGAAATGGATGCAACAGCTATAATGGGCTGATTTTACTGAATCGTAAAACAACAACACAAGATTCAGAGGACAAGAAACCCTACGCATATTTTAGGTAGTACAAAGCCCTGTCGTTATATGCCTTTCCCCCACCTCATGTGTGGTGGTGGTGATGGCGAGAACCAAATAAACAAGCATGGAAATTATTTTTCATACAGATGTGAAAATCACTCAGTCTTGATTTTGATCTACTTTTGTTCCTTCTTTCATTTTTACTTGGCCAGATCTTTGTTTTTTGATTGCCACACTGAAGTTTTTATGCAATTTCTGCTACGTTTTTTCCTAACCTATGTATTTATTTGTGCATTTTATCCATTGAAAAGTGTATCTGTACAGATTTCTTTTCACTTGTACAAATTTTAGCCATTTGCATTTTAAAATGCTCACAATATTTTGTTTATGTTCTGTTTCGGTTGTAATGTACAATGGATCTCTCTCTCTCTCTCTCTCTCTGTCAGTGCCTTCAATGCACCATTTATCCACAGGGATTGCTTTATTTCTCCAAAATGCACCATAAACCTTGCAAATATGTGAATTCTCAAGTTGAAATGCTTTTCTTCTTGTAGTGACATCTTAAGGAGGTACAAAAATGCTACTTTTGTCAAGACTCTTGAATTCAATGAAATTATTTTCCACCACTGCTTTTTGAATATGGGTATACAATTGCTTTAAAACATAGCTTTTTAAAAATATATATAGATCTGTCCTCATGGCCATCCTGCAAAACCTGATCTGAAGAATTCTACATATGAAGAACAGTGGCTGGATTTTAGTTTTGCTAGCAAGATCCAATCTCACATGAGTAGACTTTGACCTGAACCATGAGATGCTCCCTTTCTCTCTCTCCTGTACTACTCCAAGCCTGTCAATTGCTTGGGAGCATTCTCTAATCATCAGACGATGGAAACCATCTCATTGACAGGTCAGGTCAGTTTGATTCCTTTCTTCCTTTGTTTCAGGAGAAAAATCCCTGAGCCACACAATTGTATCTTCTCTGTGTGGAAAAAAAGAAAAGAAAAGAAAATATGACTCCATACTGTCATGGAATCAGGATTTCTTACTGCCCTAAATTCTGACACTTGTAGGCTGGGATATTATGTTTTGCTTGCATAGTGGAAATCTACATTCACGTAGGGTGCATCTACATTGTAGAAATAATGCAGTTAGACATCACTTTAAATATTGTAGCTCCAGAGATTTGTAGTTTTGCAAGGTCTTTAGCCAATCCAAGAACATGATATCTTTATTGGACCAAGCAAAATGCACAAAATACATGTTGCAAGCTTTCAAAGCTCCACTGGCTTCTTTGTTAGGCTTTGAAAACCATCCTGTTCAGAGAAGCCTTCCCAGGCATTGCATAATTATCGCTTACCATCTGATGTTCTTTTAGTGCCTGTTTATCAAACCATTTCCTGTATTGCTATGTATTGTATATGTATTATCCTACTTGAGAGTATGTATTTTCCCTGGATGAAGATTAACCTTCCATTTTGAAGCCAAGCCCTCCCTCCAGTCCATCTGCCTTGGTCCAGGCCTCGGAGGTAGAGAGGAACTGCTGGACCTCTTACCCTTTCCCGCCACCACTCCCTTCTCCTTCTGTGTCATGTCTTTTTTAGATTGTAAGCCTGAGGGCAGGGAACTGTCTAACTAAAAAGATTGCATGTACAGCGCTGTGTAAATTTACAACGCTTCATAAATAAAGGTTAATAATAATAATAATAATATCTTTGTTCTAAAGTGTTCCTGATGTAAAGCATGAAGGCTTCTTGAGGAATTCAGTGTCCTCTGCCTACAAAGGGCCTGTGGCCTCACAAAGAATAGAGACATATTGAACTCCAAAAGAAGTATCTTATTCGTGTTGCAAGTGGATGTTAAATTTCCTGGACATTAAGAATCTCCCAGTTGCCACATGGCCAGAAGGAAGAGGTTCCAGGCTGCAATAAATACCCCTCCATACCATCTGAGAACAAAGACAGCAAAATGCAGGCCTATGGCTAACTTCTTTAAAAAAATATCCTGTATTGGTTTTAACACTTTGCCTGATGAAGAAGCCAATGGAGCTTCAAGAAGCTTACAAGATTTATATTGTGCATTTTGGTTGTCCCAATAAAGGATGTTATTGGATTTTCTAAATGGCCAACATATCTGGGTGTTTTAAGATCTTTAGCCTTTACTGCCAAAAAATGCTGGTACCTCACAAAACCTGGTGCCTCTCAGGATTTTGTAGGATGGAGTCATGGCAGTTAAAGTGGTGCCAAGACTGCAGATGCACCCTTAGTTCCACAATGGTCGCTCTACACTACCCTTCAATTAAATACTGACAATATCCAACTGATTGTGTATCTGCTAGTGTGTCTGCTTGTTGTCACATCATGTAGTGATGAATGCACAGGGTTATTGTAAAAGAATCTGCAGTTCCATGCTGCAGTTCTGTTGATTAGTCCCAATCAATTTTTGCATGGAGAATCATCGTATAAGTAAATCCAAATGAATTAATAGAGTTGGTCCAGTTGGACTAACAACAAAATTTAAGCCCATGCAAAATGGTTATATTTGTGGAACACTGCTTACCAAACTATAAACTACATATTATGCCCATTGTCCAACAATCCGAAAAGTACAGCCACTTGTATAAAGGGACTTACATACGGGTATTACACCAACAGGTTTCTCAGTGTAGTTGACATAGTCATAGATAGGAAAAGAAGAAATGTTGTGCTGGATGGGACCAAAGACCTATCTAAAACAGCATCTTGTTTCTCCCAAGTCGCAAGTCAGCTGCCTCTGGAAAGCCTGAAAGAAACTTTGTTTGTTTGTTTAATATCTTACTTTTCTCCCATGCAGAATCCAAAGTGGGTCACACTGTGCTAAAACAGAATAGCTAAAACAATATGACTAAAAAAAGCATTTAGCAATAAGAATCCATTTTAAAACATTAATTTAGAACAATTAAAAACACATAAAAACTTAGAAAATATTAAAACCAAAAGGACAATGATAGCAAGAGACTTATCCCTCTGTAATTGGTATTCAGAGATACACTACCTTCTAAACATGAAGGTAGCGTATAACTGTTAGTATCCACTGATATCCTTGTGCTCCATGCATCTGTCTTTAAAAATGTTCAAGCCACTGTCAATACAGGTGACAAATGCATCTGAGGAAGTAGACTGAAATCTACAAAAGCTCATGTGGCCAACTTCTTTATTTCAGTTAGTCTCGAAGGTGCTACAAGATCTCTCTACATACTGTCACTACATGTGTGCAGCAAAATTCCACAATATAATGTATATATTCATATATAAATCTAGAAACTTTATTCAAAATATTGACCCAAAAAGAACCTGAATTGACATATCCATGGGTCAATGTACAGTAAGTACTGTACATTAACTCTTATTCAAAAAGGAGCCCCCTCTACTCTCTCATCCACCCAGCCTTTAGGGTGAGCACAAACAGTTATGCCTGCTGGGATTTTCTAAGTTCTTTGGCATCATTTTCCTTTTCTTCATTGTTTAGATTCTTTGTTACATGCCTGTGGCTTTGCCTCTTTCAGCCGTGGGGCTCGATGTGACCCGCCAAAGTGGGTCCTTGTGCAAAACATCACAGGGAGGTGAGTTTGGACGCTCAATAACTCAACTCAGACTCTATTGGGGAAGGCCTACAACAAAATACAGCTGTCCTTACACTAAACAAATGTAAACAATGGCCAATGGGCCTGGCACACTAAGGAGATTATCGCATTTACTAAAAACCCAACTGCTCCCCAATGGGATACAGTCAGGGTGTGGGTTGCTACCGGGTATTATCACTTGTAATTTGCTGCCAATCCACTGAGTGATTGCAACCCAGCTGCATCCTGGGTCCCAAGTGCACTTTGGAGGCTGTTTTTTCCAAAACAGGAGCTTGCCGTCTTGGGAAAATGACCTCTTAATCACACCCAGGATGCAGCCAGGTTGCAAATGCTTGACAGAACTGGAGGAAAATTACAATACCAGGTAGCAACCTGCAACCTGACTCTATCCCATTGGGGAGCAGTCAAATTTTTTAGTAAATGCTATAATCTCCTATGTCTTCAGGTCTTTAGCTATTCCAGTCTCACCGTGTTTCAGGGTGGCAGGTCCCGACCCTCAAGGCCCCTTCTCTAGGGGCTTCCAGTCTGCTTTCTCCATGGAACCCAGGCTATGCCCAACTTTCCAGCAATGGCCTCTGGACTCCCATCAAGCATCCTCATAGTCAAGCAGGTTGGAGGATGCTCTCAAATGTGGGGTTCTCCAGCCCTCACTCTGGAGACAACTGGTGCTACCCTCATTCCTCTCTTGGTCAGGGTCCTGTCCAGGTGCCCCCTCTAGCTCGCTGCCCTCAGTAGTTCCCTTCCAGCTTTAGCATGGAGCAGAATGGCCGTCAGGCCTTGGCATTCTGGGTAAGCCCACCTAGCCCTCTCTCCTTCTCTCCGGACACTTTCTGCCCTTTCCATTTGGTCTTCTTCCCGGGTCTGCCTGACCCTTGCTTTTTACCTCCTCTGGCCCTCCAGGCCCCTCCTTGTCTGAACACTTGGGGTCTTCCTCTTTCTCTCCCTCTTTCATCCCTCCCAGCATCCTACTCCCAAAGTTCATGGATGAGAGCCCCCCGGTTCTAGGTTTGGCATCCTGGTGAACTCTTGCATCCCTGATGCCTCCTCCTGGTGGAAGCTGTCTTTCGAACACAAGGGACACCCCGACTCCTCAGGTGGATCGCCACAATGCCTCAAAGTTTTACACTTAACTTATCCATGGGTCATATCACAATCCATAATTTTGGACCCAAAACCAGCCTTCAACTTATACATGCGGTCAACTTATAGTCGAGTATATACGGTAACTACGTATATGCTAATGTGAACAAATTATTTATTTTTATCTGCCATGGCTCTTCCACTATTTAACATAATTGAATAACAAATACACCCCAACCGGTTTTGGAAAACCTGAAACAGTTCCCGTACCTTCAGTGGGATTAACACCCTGATTCCATGTACTTCAACACAGATACCAAGCAACATACACAATGAGGTTTAGCACACGTAGATTTTTAGAGCTTTTGCAGGTCAGTTCCGACGTGACTGCACTTCCAACAATGTGCATTCATGTCATAACGTGAATGTGTTATCAGACGCGATTCCTTTCTATAGGAGCCCCTTCCGTGGTGCTTCCGCAGTGATTCCAAAGTGACGCCTCATTTTGGTGAAATCAGAAAAAAAGAGAATTCACAGAATTCGCATTCAAGCTCACTTCGATTTCACTTCAAATTGGTCTGGTGTGGAAAACCACTCTGAAATCACCCCCCTTGCCCCCTGCGTCCTGCTCCGCCATTCCCCTCCTCCTCTTTCACCTCATCTCTCCCCCTCTGCCACCCTGCCACCCATCCCATCATCCCCATCATCCTCTGCTTTCTCCTGCATCCCAAACCTGGCCCCAGCAACCCCCAGCAACCTATCCCATCATCCCATGCCTTCTCCTGCATCCAAATCCTGGCTCCAGTGACCCTCAGCGACCTATCCCATCATCCTCTGTCTTCTCCTGCATCCCAATCCTGGCCCCAGTGACCCCCAGTGGCCTATCCCATCATCCTCTGCCTTCTCCTGCATCCCAATCCTAACCCCAGCAACCCCCAGCGACCTATCCCATCATCCTCTGCCTTCTCCTGCATCCCAGTCCTGGCCCCAGCGACCTATCCCATCATCCTCTGCCTTCTCCTGCATTCCAATCCTGGCCCCAGTAACCCCTTGCAACCTATCCCATCATCCTCTGCCTTCTCCTGCATCCCAATCCTGGCCCCAGCAACCCCCAGTGACCTATCCCATCATCCCCTGACTGCTTATTCACCCCGACGAACGATGACAGCTAAGGTGGGTGCAGGGAGGGAGGAAAGCGTCCAGAGCCCCACTGAGCATGTGCAAGGGTGCCAATTTGAATCGTTGAACCCTCTGGTGTGGTAATACAATGTGCACTCACTCCGCTTTGCTTGAATCCGCATCACGTGACTTCCTTGGAATAGAACTGACTTCACTTCCCCCTCAATTTGGAAGGGCAACAGAAAGGCAACCAGGTGTGGTAAAACATTACGTTTTAACTTTAATTCACATTGCTAGACAGGCGTGACTCTGGATCTGGTGTGAAAAAACATCACGCTCTGCATTGCTAGAACAGGAGTGACTGAGGATCTGAGCTGCACCCCCCACGTGTTGTTGATGTGTTTGTGTATCTACGTACTCCACACTTACACCAATATTACTAAATCCCGTTGTTAGTCCTGATTAGAGTAGACCTATTGCATCAGTTGAAGTTACTATGTGTTGACTCACTATTCAGTAATTGATTCAAGGTATATATTATAGCTTGGACTAATCTCCACCATTCAAGTCAACCAGTTCACACACCCCGATAGAGAAGACACACACCCCTTCACAGAAACCACACACAAGCAAACCAGCTTGGGTTGCCTTGACCTTTCCTTTCTCTCAGTCCACTAGAGATGCTGCCAGCCTCTTGCTGCTTCTGCTTCTGTGGTGCTTTGAAATGCAGGGCAGACAGTGGAGAAATATGAGGCTGTGCATGTGTGTGCGCACATTCAAGTGTATTTAAATTTGTCAGGATTGGCAATGAGTGGGTTCCTTGGCAGCCCATTTCACAAAAGAAGATTTTGTGGGTCCCACTCAGGCATTGGAGATTCCATGGTATCCTTTTATTAATGCAAGGAGATCAGTCCTTACTGCCTTCCCTTCTGTTTTTGGCTGTTGACCTAGAGGAACATTTGAGTACGTCCACTTGCCATTTCCACTAAATAGTCTCCCAGACATTAGTGGAGTAGTTAGGAGCATATGGAAATATTAGAAGAGGAAGGTGCTTATCACATGACTCTGATATACAACTGTAGTTGTGGATTAGTCCTTTGCTCATCCTCTTCACACATCATGGTTCTCCCAGTGTTATTGTGCTGAATATAGTCATTCAGAAGTCCATATTTTTTTCTGTGCTGTAAATAATCTGTTAATGACTCCTTTTCTTACTACAGCTCAATAACCAGTCTGAGTATGGATGTCTCATTCTACTTCACTGCAAGAATGATTGAGTAATGGGTGTGGATGTGAGTGTGATTGTGGTCCTTCCCTTGGGGATTCCCAAGGAACTCTCTGGCAAGGAGGCTTCAGACTATCTCAGGGGGATGGGAAGGGCGTCCAAGATTTTCCAAGAGAATAGTTCTGGTTCCTAGTCTGCTTTCTATGCTCTACACTCCTGAAATCCTTTTTGCTGTTATAGTGCAATTACAGTACAGTCCTGACCTGTTAATCTTTACAAGTCACTCTTCAGAGACTTTTACTACATGGAGGTGTTTTCCAAAGATCTCTTTATTAAAATTAAGACAGTAGTATAATAACACTGTGACACTATATTGTAATGGCATTATTACAGATTTTTAAAAAATAATAATAAATGAATAATTACACAAGAGGCAGGATAAATAAGGTGATGTGAATGGCACTGAAGAACATATAGTGTGGGGGAAAACAGTGGAAGTTACAGTATTAAAATGCAAATGTGTTAAGGGTGGGATACATAACATCTGCATTCAACTATCTGCAGCTTGGTGTCAAACTGCATTAATTCTGCAGTGCAGATGCAGCTCACGTCCTCCTGCATTTACCTTTGATGTAAACTAAACTACCCACAATATTATTTTTCCTAAAACCAGTTGTTCCATGATCATTTGATTGTCTTTCTCTGTAAATTTTCCAGGTGTACAATGTTGTCTGCAAAATAAATTCAGTGTATGGTGTAGATTTGAACAAGTTGTTTGGTCTCTGGAACATCTTATCTACCTTAAGGATCAGGATGCCATGCTAAATTGATTATGATAAACTATTGATGAGAAGTGCCCTGGTGGTCTCTTTTCTTTATCTTCAATCCTCATTTCCTCTGCCTGCTCTATGGCCCTTGTAGCTCAGCCCACATAAGGGCCAGGCACTCCTGGAGTTCTCAGTGTGAAACAGAGCAAATTTTATTGCCCCATCTGAACAGTTTAGAAGAGTTTATACTTTGAGGGGTACAGAGTGCTTTCCTTCAGCCATACACAAACTGGCAAAGCAAATATTAATGGAGCATACAGTCCTGGCTCCCTCAGGAAAAGCACATATAAGTGAACGGTACCGATTGTCTGTCTGACATTTGCCACTCATAAAGCATGTAATATGAATGTGGAGAAAGCACATCTGTTAGACTGCAGTCCCAAGCATTTGTGCTGCCTTTTCCTTGGCTTCTCTAGGTTTGGCAACAACTTCTTAGGCCTCAGCTGTAAGCTGTAGTTGGATAGCAGCCAGGAGCCAAAGCAAAAGCAAAACAGAAGTCAAAGCCATGTGATCAAGGCAGAACTGAAGCACACACCAAAGATTTCAGCAGGAAAACTGATGGGCAGCCAGGTGGGCAATCAGGGATGTAGCCATGGACAGGGAGAATAAAATGAGGGCACTGTCTCCAGAAAAAGAATTCTCCCCCCAATGAAATTTTCCTTCTGCCCCCAGATTTCTAGCATTGATGCAGTTTAAAACTCCAGCTGAATATTTAGAAAGACAGTTTAGGAATCAAAAGAAAATGTGGCAGGCAAAGATACCAATGGGATTGTGAATAAAACAAGTATAATGTGAATGATTTTCTGTGTTTTACTCTCTGTAGTGCTAGAAATTTGGGGACTGAAGGAAAATTTCATAGTGGGGGCAGAATTCATGTTTGGAGAGGTGATGCCCTCATCAGTAACAAAAACCCTGTGGACAGTACACCTGCGACATTCTTCATCTATTCTGAGTGCCCTTCACAAGGTATAAGAGTGGACCTGAAATGGTCAGGAAGACCAAGAAGGTGATAGAATCCTTCTGAATGGCAATGCCAATCTTCTGTTACATGCTCAAGTCAGTGCTGCCATTAGTACCTGGGAAGAGACCAAATGATTAAACTTCTTTATTACAGTTCAGAGGCCTAGTAAAATCAATTTACAACACATAAAATAAATTAAAAGCACAACAAACAATTAGTCAATTTGTACAGAGAGAACTAATTTCAGACATTTTTCCCTTGCAGAGAAGTTAGAGAATCAGTGATCCACCTGCCACTTCCAGGTTCTTGATTATGCATAACTGTTCAACCTCTTATTGACAGTTCAATTATTTATACAGTCACAGTCACACCATCATCTCATCCATCCATTAACATTCCCATCCTATCCCACCTATCAATTCCAACCCAGTACTACTCCAGCGACTTGTAAAAACTTTTCTATGAGCAGGATAATAATAAAGAAGGTGGGTGGGCTTCTTTTTTTTAAAGAAGTACTCCTGGCAGCTAGACTTTGTCATTTTAAGAATCTTGACAACAGGCAATATATTCCTCACAGCTAGGATAGCCTCCCACCACACCTTAAGGGAGCAGGCTTATTGAGTTGCAGGCTTCTTGTGGAACTATAGGGCAGGCCATGCGGCACACACATCTCTGATATCCAAAAAAGTGGAATTGCTGGGAGCTCCAGGAAGAGAAGGGAGTTGCTACTGAGGCCTCTCAGGTACAGTATATATATCACAATCTGAAGGTCTGTTGCAATAAACATACAGGTTTCCTCTACTTATTTTCAGCAAAAGGATGACTTTTGAAGCGGGGGGGGGGGGGGGGAGGAGAGTATGGACAAGAGCACCCTTCATCGTAAGTGACAAACCAATGTATAGGTGGCTGTGCCACAAGGGCTCCTGAGGTGATGAACAAATAAAAGCAATTAAAACAGTACAAAGACAAAGCAAGTTTGTTGATGATGTGAGCATTCAAGTCATTTCCAATGTATGGCAACCCTAAAGCAAACTATCATAGGGTTTTCTTGGCAAGTTTCTTCAGAGGGGTGTTACCCCAAGCTTTTGGCCCCCACTCACTCCTTATATTTTATGTCAGACTTATAGTAAAATGGATACTGGACTGGGTGATCTGTATTTGATCCCTGTGGAAGCTACCTCTCAGTAAGTTTGCAGACTTATAGAGCTAGCAGGGGGAGGAGGGCACCCACCTCGAGGAGAACATTGGAAGTTCCAGCACAGTTCTTTTGTGTTTGGAGGTGAGGGGATTATGGCCAAGAAGATATGGAAGCACTAAAGTAAGACAAAGGGCTTGAAAACCAGTGTATTAATTTCTTTTTCCTGAGGTGTATACACCCATCAATCACTGCATTCAATCCAGTTTCGATCCTTTTTTCCCCACTCGGGAAACCATCTAAAAGGATTTAGTTCATTCACTGGTTAGGATGATGCCACCTAGCTATTTTCAGGGTATAAATATTGGGTGGGAAAAGCCCCTCCTGGGACTAGTTTGGAAGGAGACAGGCATGCTGCCAGTTTGACAAAGTGAAACCCCCTCAGTGTGTCTGCTAAGCTTTTTCTGCTGCAGCAGTGGGCATTCTCTCTCTCTCTCTCTCAATCCCCCCCCCCCCCCAGGACTGGACCCCTAGCAAAGCCTCCATTCTATTCAACTGCTACCACCTTTTAGCTTTTGCGTGCATGCATGGATTATGTGTGCGTGTGTGTTGCTTATTCCAATTAATAAAGTTAAACAGTCAGTCCACTTCATCCACAGATTCTTTTGGTATCCAAGGGGAATCCTGGAGCCAAACCCCAGTATATAACAAGAGCCCACTGTCTTTCTTATTTGAAACCCAGCCTCTGTGTGATTACAGACCCTGTAAACATTGGACTAGATCCCTAAGGTCGCAGTTGCCCTGACTGCACTAGAAATCCCATTCTGAGCTAAATACAAATTCCCCTAAATTTAAATATATTGGTTTTGGGGTGTTCTCCCTGTACTCTGAGCAGTTTGAGTAGTAGAGGGGTTGCTATTGCCATCCTCTGAGGCTGAGAGAGCGTGATTTGCCCATGGCCACCCACTGAGTTTCATGGCTGAGCAAGGATTACCCTGGCTCCAGAATCATTGTCTAATGCTCAAATCACTACACCACACTGGCTCATATTAAATCTTCTTCTTAGTTGGTTGCAGATCCTTTGTGCTATAAAGTTAGCGCAGAGGCTGCTGGCACTCTGCCCAAACCAAGACATGGAAAAGAACTGTAGGACATTCTCCCCAGGACCCAATCCTTCAGCAGCAGTTTGGCTACTGCCCTTCTGTTTATACCAAGAAGGAGCCAGCTTGAGTAGATGGCCTTTGGTAGAGTTTCTGGGGAGTAACATGTAGGGATACATGTATGTGTGAGTCCTATGAAATGAATTCTGCCCACTGTCCTTGCAGTTGACTGAACTGAGTCCTCCTCATATTAACCTCCTTACATTAACCCCCTGTCCTTCAATCCTTGTTCTTTCATCCCAGTCAGCAAAACACTTGTTCCCATTCAGGAAAATCTTCACTGGTCCAGATTCAAAGTAAGACTTGTTTATGGAAAGCATAAATACATTGGATATTTATTTGGATACATTGGGTTTTCCTACCTGTATAGATAAAACTAGGGTCGGTTGGTTGGTCATGCAGCACTCCAGATGTTGCTGAGCTAGTAGCCCCATCGGCCCTAGCCAGCACAGCCAACGATAGTAGGAATCTACATCTCCCCCCCCCCCATTTAAAATGCGTAATTTAAAGCCAAGCCTGCACGCTTACATATACCCAAGAGTAAGCATAATTGGACTCAACAGGATTCATTCCTTGGTTGACATGCATGGGATTGTTCTGTAAATGAACGTCTTTCCTATTCCCTTACAATTAAAGCATGCCTAGTTGATCAGTGAATGCATAATGATTTTTTAAAGTTGTTTTTCTGTTCATCATTTTCTGCACAGTGTTTTGAAAATTAACTCTGTTTATTCGATATCCAGTACTGATAGGCTACTACTTATACAAATCAGTAAGGAACAGAACTAGGATTGAAAACATTGATTTAATTAATAAATGCGATTAACTGATTAATTATAGATTAGCATTTGGAATGGTTAATCAGTTTTTAATTGGACCCATGCTTTGATAAGGTGCATGCAAGAAATACGTGAATTAAGTGCTTTTCCAAAACAGTTTAAGAACCTGTTACTTCCTCGTTTCAGAGTACCATCCATTTTGAGTTTGATTGGTAACCGTTTTCCTTAAATCATTGGCTAAATGCAACACAGAAAATTAGATCCTAAAAGCTTGAGATTAAGACTATAAACAATAATTGAAACTGAGGCTGCATGTACACTGGAGGAATAGTGCAGTTTGATACTGCTTTAACATTCATGGCTTAATGCTATGGAATCCTGGGATCTGTAGTTGACACTGGCATCAGAGCTCTCTGACAGAGAAGGCTAAATACCTCATAAAATTACAAATCCCTGAATTTGATAGCATTGAGCCATGGCGGTTAAAGCACTGTCAAATGGTAGTGCAGATGCAGCCACAGTGTCTAGGTGAACCTCTAGATCAGATTTTGGATCAGCTTCAAGTCTCAGATAATGAGGGACACTTAAATATTAAAAGTAATATTTAAAAAAATCTTTTTGGTAATGCTCAAGCTTGAACTGTCACTAGAAGCCAAACCAACCAAACTGAAGTTATCTTATTTTGAGACAGCATGAGACACGATTAATTTGGAAAAGACAAAAATATTAAGAAAAGGGGAAGGCAGTAGTTAAACAGGAAGACCACAGTACAGGTGGATTGATTCAATAAACAGAGCCACAGGCCCGAGTTTGCAAGAAATGAGCTGGAGTAGTGATGACCAGAGCTCTTTACAGGGTTCACAGAAGGTCTCTCAACCATAGGTCGGCCAAATGTAAAAGCCAAATTGAAACACATAGAAATAACAACAAGGTCTTTGAAACTTGATGTAGTTTAAGGCTGCAGCATGTCTTAATCTGGGTGTGTTCAACTTGAAGAAGAGAAGATTGAGAAGAGGAGAGGAGAGGAGAGGACTGAGAAGTGAGATGATAGCTGTATGTGATTACCCAAAGAGGTATCATGTAGAAGATGCCGTTAAACTTGTTTCTTACTGCTCCAGAAATTATAAGGTGAGCCAATGGGTTGAAATTATAAGAAAGGAAATTCCACATAAACATTAGGAAGAACTTTAACTGTCAAACTGTTAAGTGGAAGAATATTAGAAAGAACAGCAGAATAGACTGCTCCAGAGGGTCATCGGTTCTTCTTCACTGCAGGCTTTTAAACAGAGGTTGGATGGCTATCTCTCAAGAATGCTTTACTTGTGTATTCTTGTATGGCAAGTGGTTGAACTAGATGGTACAGGTGTTTCCCTTCCAACTTTATGATTGTTTGATCTATGATCAGTGATACATGGACACAGAGATGTGGACTAATCCACAGTTCCTCAAGTCTTTTTGCATCACATTTCACCTCACAGTTTACAAGGTTTACAATGTGATCTGAGGGCCAAACTTTAGGGTTTCTTTTCTTTCTTATTTTTAGGCCACCAGAGTTAAGAAGAGAGAACACACAATGATTTGCTACCATTTCCGTACCATTTTCACAGGTGATGCAAACCTGCATGGCAATTTATGGGCTCTCTAGTTGCTCCAAGCAGGTTGCACTTGGAAAAGAAAGGAAGGAAGGATGATACATAAAAAAAGCATCCCAAAATATCACAGTCTCCTAACAGATTATTAAATAAGAGAATTTAAGTAGATGTCTTTTGATAAACCTCCATCACCAAAAAACCAGTTTGGGATCTGCTTTCCTTTACCATTACCTTTTTTACTTGCCTCCCCCATTTTCTCTGGGGCCAGGGTAGCAACAGTATGCTAATTATCACAAAGAACAATTACCAGTTGTCAAATTGAATATGTAAATTGACTGTGGAGTAAACCAGGACTTGACTTCAGCATCAGATCTGACTATCTGGATGTAGACAGCAAGTCTCAGCAGTAATATGTAGTGGCTGTGATGTCCATGGGGTGATGAATCCACTTTGGGTTCTAGTTTAGACTTTAAAAGAACTCCAGCGTGCTGGACCCTATCTTTCACAAAGGTTCATCACCTCAAATAGGTGCTTCAAATTTGCACTAAAATCCCTAGTAAATTTATCACACTCTAGCAAGCAAACCACCAGCTACTATGGAGTCTGATCTCATAGGCTTTTAACATTTGAGAACTGGGTGACTATAGTAAGTTGAAGTATCTATATTTTTTTCTTTTTCATTCAGGTCAAATGACAAATTATCTTGTTCTAGACACTCTGAGGTGCATTTTTAAACAAACAAATAAATAGAAAATTAATTTTCTTTGCCTGTGCCTTGAAGGCAACCTCTGTCTGTATTACATCATGTGCACAGAACTCCACACAAATCAGGTTTCCCATTTGCCTCTATGGAGAAGACTGACTGAGGCAAGCATTCTTTCCACTTGAATGAATGGGAAAGTTTGTGTATTCATGCACTCTCTCTCTCTCACACACACACACAGTAGTAAGAAGAATGTGTGTGCGTATGTGCTTTCAAGTCACCTGTCAATCTATGGTGACTCCATGAATTTCATAGAGTTTTCTTAGGCAAGGAAGTGGATTTGCTAGTTCCTTCCTCTGAAATATAGCCTACAGTACCTGATATTCATTGGCGGCCTTTCATCCAAGTATTAAACAGGGCTCATCCTGCTTAGCTTCCAAGATCAGATGAGATCTGGTGCCGTAGGGTATTTAGGCCCCCTACTGGAAACATTTGGGAACATATATTATAAACCAATAAAGATTGATAATGAAGGCAATATAATTGTAGCAATTACAGATTATTTATTATTATTCCTATTTATTCAGTTTCTTGGATGCTTTGAAAAAACCTGATAGGCCAGATGTAATATGGAAATATAAACGTTAAAAGCAATAAAAGTAGTACATAATATGAAGCAACACTAATAAATTGTAGGGATGATTGTTTGGCTTGTAAAGTGAGATTGTCATGCTTTGAATATATCATGAAAAGACATGACTCATTAGAGAAGACAATAATGCTTTGTAAGGTAGAAGGTAGCAGGAAAAGAAGACAACCGCATTACAGGTGGATAGACTTAAACAAGGAAGCTACAGCCGTGCCAGATCTAAGCAGGGCTGTTGGGAACAGGGTGATTTGGAAGTCTCTCATTTATGAGGTCACCATAAATCAAAGTCATCTTGACAGCAATGAAATATAACACCAGTCAAGTCCCAACAAATGCCTGGGATTATGGGCATAAAGATGATTTCCTTCGACGTCCACTAATATTACAAACTTTCCCTCAACTCTGGGTTGAGGGAAATGTTCAGGGACTATGGTCCCATACAGACAGGCCAAAATAAAGCTGCTTCAGGTCGCTTTGGAGGTATGCTGTTTAAATGATGCATGTGTCCCATGAAGCCAAAAGCTGTGCCAAAGCTGTGGTCCAGTCCTTAGAATTGGAGCGTGGCTTTGGTGTGGCTTCTGGCCTCTTAGGATGCATGCATAATTTAAACAGCATACCTCCAAAGTGACCCAAAGCAGCTTTATTTTGGCCTGTCTGTACAGGCCCAATGTTTCCTCATACTCAATCAACACAGAAAATCCTGAGGTAGATGAGAAATGTGCTTCAACACCAGGAGAGCCTGAGCTTGGGGGTAAGCAGGTGCTTAGTGTATTGTTGTAGTACTAGTTTGCCTTCAAGTCATTTCTGACTTATGGCAATCCTCAGGTGAACCTATCACGGGCTTTTCTTGGCAATTTTTATCAGAGCAGGTTTGCCATTGCTATCCTCTGGGTCTGAAAGACTTGCCCAAGGTCACCTGGTGGACATGCATTTTTTATTTTTTATTTATTTAGGTATTTATATCCCTACATGGCTTAGCTGGGATTCAAACCTTGATCTCCAGAGCCACAGCCCAGTGCTCAAACTACTATGCCACACTGGCTCTTACAGTGTATACACAGTGTCCTGACACCTGCAGTAAAACATAAGGTTTGTGCAAGGGACCAAAAATTGGATTTAGCATGGAAAGAAGAGGTAGGTATAGGGTTAAGTTAATCAACCCTTTCTTTAATCTGAAAGGTGAGAGAGGTTATTAAATGGAATTATTTTTGTATGCATACTTTTATATGTATGTAAAGTATACACTGGTCATGCTTCTCAATGTATTGAGTGGGGCCATGGAATAATGTATACATACAGTGCATAACCACTACATTCACTAATGTATACATACACATAAATATTTTTTCCCTTCTGTCCCATGAGCAGGGAAAGCTCATCCAAACAATGTGGAAAGCTTCTTTTGTGTGGAGCAGAATCTGTTTTTTCAAAAAGAGAATGAGAAATTCCTTTGGATTATGCTGGAACAGAAGAACACTGCGAAATACAGCAGAAATATTTATGGAGCATGACACTGCTGGCAAATGGAACATTGCCTTTGCCAGTGTTTCTGTACAACCAATACATTCACTAACGCTCTTGCAGCAAGAAAGACCCATTTGCCAGCAGCTGGCATACTAAATAAGCACTGAGAAGGATCAAGTGAATCTGTATCTGGAGTATTTTAAAAATAAAAATGGAAGCAAAAATTACCAAAGAGCAACCTGGTTATTGTTTTCTTTCTTTTTTCTTTTTGTTCAGGTAATGGTGCATTTTGAAGCCTATCAATATATCAGTCAGGTGAGCACAAACTATAATGCTGGTGCTTAAAATTCCAAAAGGGAAAAATGTTTTTGGAGCATAGGAGCAGAACACAGTCCCTAAACCTATTCAGTGGATCTGACTGCCATTTTCACATTGAATGCACCTCAAAAGGAGTTACAATGCTGCTGCAGTGTTGTCCAACAACATTAGACTCGTACTGTGCTGAAACTGATAGACAACAACAGTCATGGAATACTATTAATTGCCTTTATACCCACAGTACAGGTTGGACTGAGAGAGTAGTACAAAACAACCATGCAATGCAGATCAGTGTTACAATCCTATTTTAAGTTGGTGGGCTTCAATGAGACAACACCTTGCAAGCCTATAATGCAGTCCAATTCCATTGTTAATACTGCTAGTTGGAAGTGAGTTTGAGGTTGATTTATATCCTCACTTAATAAGTTCTCCTAGCTCCCAGGTTTCAAGGGTTGATTAACTTAACCCTACACCTGTCTCTTCTTCCCATGCTAAATTCAATACTTGGCCCCATGCACAAGCCTAATGTTTTATTGCAGGTGTCAAGAAACTGTGGGCTGTGGGATACACATGGCTCCACAAGTTCATTTTTGTGCCCCACCCAGGGATCCCCAAGGGGTCAGAAATGCCAACAAATGCCTTCTAGAGGGCATAAGGGCATTTCTGCCCCCCCCCCCGGGCTATTTTTAAAAGCCAGCGTAATATTATGGTTTGGGTGTTGGACCAGGATTCTAGAGACCAGGCTGCCAATGTTCGATGATAGAAACTCACTGAGTGACCTTGGGGAAGTCACACTGTCTCAGCCTTAGTGAAAGGCCATGCCCAAATTCCTCTGATGAAATCTTGCCAAGAAAACTGCTTGAGGGCCACCATGAGTTAGAGATGACTTGAAGGCACCCATCTACAACAACAAAGTGGAAGTGACTTTTGATCGCATCATACTTTTTAAAAAAATGTTCTCTCCTGTGAAAAGTGGCTGGAGGGGATCTAAAAACATGACAAAAATCCCCACACACTCTCTACAGGGAATTTGGGGCAAAAATGACATAATTTCCAGTGGGGTGTGATAGGGAGGTGCAACCCTTTAAGCTTTTCTAGGGGGCTAATGCAGCTCCCTAGTTTCCCACAGCCCACAATTGAACTCTTGTTCTATTGTTTTGTGTGCAAACTAGGTACACTTTTAACTGTTCAAAAACTTTTAAAGAAATCCACACAAGATAGAATCCAAGTTAAAGCTGACCTCCTGGCTTTGATGTCTATCTTCTTGTTTGTTTGCCCAGCCTTCTGAGTCACAATCTGATAGAACACATACATGGCAGGGACACATTTTGTTCAGGGGCCCTGTTTGCATGTAATAATGGTGAAATATCGTTGTAGCAGAAATGACATTATCCAAACACAACAGGTTGATTTCATTGGGCTTGGGGATACTCCTAGAATTGCAGAAATAATAATACTTGAAAAGTAGTTGAACATAATAAAGTTGTTTAAATACAGAAAGCAATTGCGTCTTCACATCTATCCATCTAAAATCTGATGAATTCGTTTTAATATTTCTAAGCTGTGAAAAATGTGAATGATTAGTTATTATGTACATCGTCCGTCAAACTTACCTTAAATACATAAATGGAGCTGCACTACTCTTGCATTAGAAGGAACATACCTAGTTTGGGCAGCAGAAAATATCAAAACATTTAGCTTTCTTTTTTTCCTTTGTAGAAAGCAAAGGAAGAAATGAGAAGACAAGTACAGTGGGCGCAGTGTATTAGAAGTTAGATGAACTGCAAGAGGGTAGCTCTCTGAGCACAAAGGGAGACATTTTGCTACAGTTCCTAAATGTATCAGGTTTTTTACTTTTGGCAAAAAATCAAGTAGGAGCCTGGAGCAAACCATAACCTAGTAATTTTTTTTTAACATCCCTTGATATTCCTTTTACTTTTGGCAGTAACAATCTCCTCAATGGGTTTGGCATGGACCTGCTACTAGAGACACTGAGGAGCTTACATTTCTTTAGCTTCAATATGTGCTGTTTCTCAAGGCAATATGAGAAACCACGAGAATTACGCTTATTGTCAGTATATCCTGATAGCAAAGTACCAGCTGGCAATTAAATTGGGACTGTTGAAAGCATGCATTTGGCATTATGTAAACAATATTTGACAGTGGCACTGTTGAAGATGGTGATGGGATAATAATATCTGCAAGGTAAATATGTGGTGTTTCCTTCCATAGTCTTTTGGCTATCTTAATATTCAAAATCAGATGGCCAGATTGCTTGTCCATGTTCTTTTGATGGTTTTTTGTTTTATTTTGTTTTGTTGTTGACATTGCTGATGATAGGGAACAGGTTGTAACACCACCACTGAGCAGTGACCATTATTACCTTCACCAGTTGGATTTGTATATCACTTTTTACACAATCAGTCCAACATGGTTCACAACACAAAAGCAGTGTTACAAAAACAAGAACATATATCAGTACACCATTATTGTAATACACCATTGCAGCAATTAAACCCCTTCCCCCCACTATTCATTTCACCATTATTAACATTACACCATTATTAACATAACATTTAATGGCAATGCCATTAAAACACAATTTCAGCTGGCATTATTTACCAGTCATGTGTATGCCAAAGCCAAATATGTCAAACTTTTCCAGTCCACTCAGGCAGTGACAATGCCAAGCACAAGTAAAAGCAACCAGATTTCTTATAGGCTGCAGCAGACAATCTCTTCCATGACCCATTTTCAATGAAAGGATGAAAAATGTGGCTCTCA
>NC_056522.1:135211911-135216349 GCF_019175285.1 Sceloporus undulatus
CAGGTGATGCTGTTGTACTTTATTTTGTATACCATATATATAAAGTACAGTATATAAACACATTATGCTGGGATAATAATACAGTTCAGTTAGAAGGGAGGACAATGTCATGACAAATCCACTCTCCCTGTTCCACCAGATCTGTGCAATAAGAGCCTGTCTTTACTGTGGATGCATCATGGAGTCAGAAGTTCTGGAGTCAGAAGTTCTGGAATTAATTTCTGTGGTGGTGGGATGAATCAAAATTACAGGTAGGGCCTAATGTAAACAACAGGACTTTTAGCAAGAAAATGGTGAGTGTCCTGCTGGGTAACCAGAAAGTAAATGTTTCAGGTGCTTGTTTCAATGCATGGAGAATCAATAGATTTCCACATGCCTCATTGGGGAGTTGGTATCAGCCACCACCCGAACAGGCAGCTGTGTGACATCTTAGTTAGGAAGCTCTGCTACTGTTACCAAAGAGTCAGAAGAAGCAATGGAAATGAGTTTCCTTGACTTCATATGAAATCATATATGAAATCTACTAGAGAAATTCTCACTGGATGTCACTTTTCTAATCTTGAGTTATAGCTTTTTATGGAAAATCTAGTTTCTACTTATAATGTCAATCAGCAATTGATGTTTCAGATTCTTTAATACCCCCCCCCCTTTAAGGCTAAGCAAAAGCCTTTTGTTAGGGTTATATCAAAGTTGCTGAGAGTAATTCTACTTGTGCAATTATTACCTACCTCCTAACTTTTACAGCCCTATGTGCTGTATCCTATATTGTATATTTGGCCTGATCTAGACGGGCCTTTGTGGCACCCCCGTCACGTGCTAGGGGTTGGCCTCTATACACCCGGGCACCGGCATTTTGACGCAATGGACGCTTAGCGTCCGCACGTCACACCCCCATAAGGACGTCACAAGTGTGCCATTGGCGCACTGCGACGTCCTTATGGTGCCGCAGGAAGAACCTGCTTTTTCCAGGTTCTTTTTGCTGCGTGAGGGAGCCACGCCTGTGGTTCCCTCGTGCAGCAAAACAAGGCATGGGCAGACCACCTTTTTTGGACAGTCTGTATCCCGCCATAGTTTCCAAGCCTTCACAAGCAATTTGGGTTTTGTGTGTATGTATAGCACTGGAGAGATACAAATGGTTGACAGAAATAATTGAAAATCAAGTGCCCTACCCTACAGAAGTAGGCATTTTGTTACTTCAAAGCCATGCCAGAGCCAGCCCATAATGTTTTATTTGTTTTGGTCCTGCATCATGAGTTTAATAGATTTGAGATTGTATAGCTACTTGGGTTCTATGGCTGCTGCCACACTGCAGATTTAATGCAGTTTGAGACCACTTTAACTGTCATGACTTGATCCTGTGGAATCCTGGGATTTGTAGTTTGTTGTGGCACCAGAGCTCTCTGACAGAGGAGGCTAAATATCTCACAGATCTCAGAATTCCATAGCATTGAACACTGGCAGTTAAAACAGTCTCAAACTGCATTAATTCTGCAGTGTAGATGGAGTCTCATTGTATAAATACCCATGTGGTTTGCGTGTGAAGGTGTAGTTCAAAGCATTGAATTAGTACATGAATACATTTTAGTACAAAACATGGTTCACATATCCTGAAAAAATAGAGGCATACACAGTTTAAAAAGGAAGTTTGTCAAAAACCTAGCTAGTTCTGGAATGGCCACAAAAATGATTAGGTCATCATTCCTGATTTGAAACCCCAGTTTTCTTCTAGATTCCACTGATGTGTTTTATAACATTTAATGCAATATCAGTTCAAATAAACTTTCAGTTCATCTTGGCTTATTCAGTTACTGTGGTCGGGAATGTATTTATAGACTATGATCAGGTTTCTTGCGTGCTATTGTTTCAACCAGGTTTCCCTTCCACTACACACACACATATTAATGGTCGTATTTCCCCCCACCTGCCAGTCATCTAATCATTGAGTCCCCATTTCCTTTCTTGTGGGGCAAATCTAGCTTCCTCCCCCCCCCCCCCTTCATCAATACAAAACTGATTTGAAGCTGAGCTGTATAATAATAAGCCTTTCAGCAGCCAGGCTTGACACTTGCCTTGTAATTAAGGCCTTGATGGTTGTGTTGATGGCAAATGAAAGAAAATGGCTTTGTTCTCAATTCCAGAGGCTTGATTGCTGGTTCTCATTCTCACCTGAATTCGACCCATTCTGCATTGTGCACATGATTGCTGGAGTGTGAGTAATTGCAGCACTGGCAGATGACATTTTCATGAAGCACACTCTGTACTGCTCCAGAGGGAATTTGCAGAATTTATAGCTGGGGAAGCTCATCAAACATGGATTTAGGAAATGCCTGTGTGAAAAGTGGGAGCCCACAACCAAATATCAGAGCTTTTCTTTTGACATTTGCCTTTTACATAAAGATCGCTGTGCGCAACCTCCCTTATCTTAACATTGCAGTCTTTTCTGAGCCAGAATGGTTAGTGATTCTTATTAGGGCCAAAATTTCTATTGGGTTTTCCTTGATTTGGGTCTCTTGATGAAAGATTTAGTTTAGTGAGAGAGAGAGAGAGAATGTTTACTTTCTGTTTTAATGTGTGTACAGATGCATATGTGTTTAAAGAGCTCTTCCTTTTATGAGTTCCATTGGCAAAAAAAGGCTTGTGTAATTTAAGAGACACTCTTTTCTTGACCTTTTTTGCAGTAAACGTGAACAGACAGGATCAAAGAAAGAGGTATAAAACACTGAATAAAATAATTGTGGTTCTAAATGAGTGCTTTAGGGAGAGATTTTAAGCAAGACACAGAATTATTTAAATAATCTGTCATGAGACACTATTTTTGAACAGAGATTAAACAAGTATTTTTAGAAAACTACTAATGAAATGTGTATTGAAACTTTCTCCCACCTTCCATCCATCCTCCTCCATTCATCTCTTTCTCTCTGAACTGGCATATTATATAAAATTGCCTGGATACCATTACTCCTATCACCTGCATCCACATTTTTTACTGTCTGTTTTGTGATGGTAGGTGTTCCTCACCATCATACTGTACTATTCTTTGAAGATCCCCTTTCTTCTGAAGCACTGTAAAAATTACTTGTAGAGACTTTCATTTGCATCTCTATCCACAGCAAGGTCAACAGAAACATTTGCACAGTTCTTCTGATCTTTTGTGATCTCACTGTCTTCATATGCAGCCATCCTCTATGCATCAAAAAAAGAAAAAAAGAAAAACTAACCAATCATAATGTAAGATATTTTCATATTAGATAAAAAAAGAAAAATGTGCCTACCCAACTACTTATATTTCCTGAAGCTTTTGTAGTGACCCAGAGTTCATATATTTCTGTATTTGTTACTCTTGTGACATTGCCCAGTGCTGCATGATTACATTCTTCTGCTGATCTTATTGATCAGTCACTGATTAAATTAAAGCACTGAATTCTCTAAGTGTCTGTTGGAGGTTGCACTGATTATTTGAAATGAACAATCCAGTCCAACCTATGGATTCTCTTTGGGCATCTATTTTGTTAGGTGGAATTTTAAAATAATACATTGCCTTATTTAAATAATTACATGGATCCATATCTCGGTGGCAATATATGGCAGCATGATGAAATATTATTCTAAATTGCTGTGAATGGTGGCTAAATATGACATTTCAATCACTTTTACATTATCCAATGTCTCTGTGCTTGTGTTTATAGATTGGAATAGTTTGTGCTGGAAGGTTGTGTCTGCACTGTTCCCTGTTGTTTGAGACTTAGAGACATGAACTATATGCATTAATTTTTATATCTGTGCCCTTCCTTTTTGAGGATGTTTTCTATATCTAGATGTTATGAAACTAAATATAGTTCTCTAGTTGCATAACATCTTATGTAGGTGAAATATCTTGCTGGAATTTAGAATGAAGTTGTATATTACGCTAGGCAAGTGTAGGAGATGCGGATGACACTGGGTGACACTCCAGAAGAGGGTGACGCCAGATCAAGCTGTCCTCTCACTGCGCCTCTCCCAGCTTCACCGTGTTGAGGGAAGCCTCTTCATTAGGAGACCACCATTGCAGCAGTGAAGGAAAGGCCTGAGCATGCCTTTTCCAACCTTGCAGCAGTGGCATAAACCTTTTCACAAGGAAATCTCTGCTGCCACTAGGGCCTGTTACAGACTGCCAAACTAAAGCTGCTTTGGGTCTCTTTGGAGGTATGCTGTTTAAATGATGCATGCATCCTAAGAATCCGGAAGCTGCATCAAAGCTGCACTACAGTGCTTAGGAATGGAGTGTGGCTTTGGCGTGACCTCCGGACTCTTAGGACCCATGCTTCATTTAAATAGCATACCTCCAAAGAGACCCAAAGCAGCTTTATTTTGGCAGTCTGTAACAGGCCAAAGAAAGGGAGGGCTGAGTATGCCCTTTTGGCTGCCTTACCCCCGCCCTACACTAGGTGACACCAGGGGT
>NC_056522.1:135216374-135219266 GCF_019175285.1 Sceloporus undulatus
TTCATGTTCAACATTGTCCACACTTCGAGCCCCATTCAAAATATTGCTGTCTTCTTTTATATAGTTAACAGCCAGAAACCAAATAAGATACAAAGAAGAAATGTGATATACATACATAGCTGAAAATGGTTCTCACCCCTTATTGGTGAGTTTGTATGTATGTCATCCCCAGTTTGGCACTCAAACCCATTGGACCGACCTTGTGACAAGTCCTTATACTCTCAGGCGGTTACAGACCAGCCTCTTTGAGGTGGGCTGTACCCGCCCCTTTCCCCGCCGGATCGGGGCTGCGTTGCAGAACGGCAGCCGCTGAGGCTCCGATCCGCCGCTTTTCAGGCTGCGGGGAAGAGCAAAACGCCGCTTCCCCGCAGCCTGAAAAGGGGTGTCCTGGGGCTTCAAGCCCCAAGGACACCCCGCGGCGGCGGGAGGGGGAGAAAGGGGCCGCTTGGCCCCTTTCTCTCTTGCTTCGCGGGCGCAGCCGTCGAAGGCTGCGCCCAGCGAAGCAAAGCGGCCCGCGGACCAGGAAGGAGCTCCAAACACCGGAGCTCCTTGGTCCGCGGAAAGGGCGCCCTAGGCGCCCTGCCGCAGATTGAGGACATCACGTCCGCACTGCCCCATCTAGAGGCGGCGCGGCCGTCACGTCCTCACGGCGGCGGCCATATGGAAGGGCTGCTGCTGTTTAGTGCGTGACGAGCACGCACTAGGGTTAGGGCGGTGCGGAAGTCCCGCCCTTTTGTAACCCTAGTGCGTGCTCGTCACGCACTGAAGTGCCGGTGTGTAACCGGCCTCAGATTCAGGGGAAGGTAATGGCAAACCTCCTCCAAGGCTTGTCATAAGTTGGAAATGACTTGAAGACATATAAATGACAATCTTTTGTTGCTAAATTACTGTTTTTGAAAAAAAATGTACATAAATGTGGCTCAATTGACTGTGCAGTGAGAAACCTGGGCTTCCAAGCCAGAGCCCACCCAGCACTTTATCATTAAATAAACTGCTGAGTTCAGTCTACTTTCAGACTAAATTCATAAACTTTTATTTTTTTAAAAAAAAATCTCCTTCGTGGCCTTGGACTGACAGCTGTCTGGTGACTGCAGTCCAAACAATAATTTTTCTGAGCCTTAGAAATGTAGAACTTGGAAGACAAGAGTCATGTAACTATGCTCTCATACAAGTGTGGCCACTTGCATGATAATACAGTTTTCTTCTCTCAAAATTGCAGACAGTTGCCTAGGTCTGTTTTGAAAATCCTTGCTCTCATCAAACAAGTGAGAGTGCAGAAAGCACTCAGGAAAAATGGGAGACAGCAGACAGTCTGGCACCATCCACAGAGGTCAATTTCACTCTGTTTGGAAAGCCAGAGACAAACTTTGCTTGTCTTTTCACACAGCAAATGAAAAAGGACCACTTACAAGTGGTGGGTGGTTTGCCCAATATATGCAGAAACTAACATAGAATTTGGGTCCTGAACTCTACAGAGTACAGTGAGTCAAATCTCTGACCACGGAGACTTCCTAATTGTAGCTAGGTGCCTGTCACTGGCAATCTGCCTGAGAGCAGTGGATCTATAAGAAGAAGAAGTAATTCCAGGAGTGTCAGTCAGAGCAAAAGAGACTGCAGAAGTGTCTAGCTGCTTGGAGGGCCAGAAAGACAGCTGATGAGACAAGCTATTAAATGCTAAGTCTCCCCCTCCCACCCTCCAACATGTGCTAGAGGTTAATGACTCATGCACACATTTAACCCACAGCAGAGCTGCATCCAAGATAAAGTAGCTGCAGGTGTGACAAATCACTCTGCTTAAAATTGAAGCAACTTATCCTACCAATTGTTGTGACATCTTCCTACCAGAATGGCAAAGTGACTTGATAACTACCACTTGTATCCTGTGGACATCACCTTATCTTGTCCAAACTTCTTCTTCTGAATAAAGACTGCACGAAGAGGCAAGCTTACATTGGCAGATGGGAACAAAAGCCCAGTGAACTGGGACTTTTGATTGTGTGGTGATAATGGCTGCGTTCTTGAAAAACTGACCCAGTGTGAGCCTACTTACAAGGTGTAGTTTCTGTTTTAAGCAAAAACCTCTGGTGTGAGACTGGAAGATCCAGCCCTTTACTAGTGTGTGGAACTGCATGCACAGCATCACTAACCTATGGGTCTTTCTTTGCCTTAGAAATACTTGAGAACCGGAGTGCTTAAAGCATTTTACATACAATATTTATTAATCCCACCAGTCTGTTGCAGCCATTTAGGATCAAACTCATCAAGCACAGTCCATCCCACAATCTCCATTTTATTTCATTTATAATTGAAGAGCATTGTGGGTTATGCCTTCTGTTATGATCTGTAACTGGATCAAAAATGGGAGGGGGATTTGTATTTGCCTATTTTGATCTTAAAGCCACATTTTATAGTCCAGAGAATTCCATAGTCCCCTCTGCTGCATAATCCCTGGGGACATTGATCCTCCACTCCAGAATAACTATCCTTATTTGTGGGAATTGCAAAACAGGTGTAGACCTAGTATGGTGGGAAACCCTTCTGTTTAAAGAAAAAGAGCTAAATGCTCTGCTAGGTATGTCTGATGATATTTTAAATATCTCAAAGGCACCAGATTCAGTCTAATCTTAAAAACTAATCAGGATCAGCCTTGGTTACTACTCTGATGAGAGATCACCAAAAATACCAGGTGCTATAGGCTTTATTTCAGAGGAAGGAACTGTCCAAACAACCTCTGAGTATTCCTCACCTGAGAAAACCCTACCCCATAGGTCTACAGGTAACTTGAAGGCACAAACAGGTATTATGTGCCTATGACCTATAGTTCCTACCACAAACTTTTCAATCTCAATAGCTCCCATGAGAGCCAACATGCTGTAGTAGTTTGAGTGTTTG
>NC_056522.1:135219291-135236209 GCF_019175285.1 Sceloporus undulatus
TTTGGAGTACGGACTACTGTGAGTACTAGGGTTGAATCCCTGTCCAACCATGGAAACCCACTGGGTTATCTTGGATTAAATTACACTCACTCAGCTCATCAGGGGAAATGGAAACACCCCACCCCCCCCCACTCAATCTTTACCAAGAACAACACCAAGAAAACGGGCCACCTTAGGGTGCCATAAGTTGGAAATGACTTGGAAGGAACATGAGAAACAACACCAATTAATTCCCATTATGTTGCCATGAAGGGAAAGATATAAGCAAATCATGCCTCCAGAAGCTGCCCAGAAAATGCAGTTCTCTTCAGAAATGAAGTGTAACCCCCCCACACACACACACACACTTTGATTATAACATAAAAATGCAACATTACAGTTTTTAACAAAATGATATACAACCTTGAAGGACATTGTTTTCACCAGAAGGGATGTGTGCAGCCTGGTCTGGATCAGGTTCTTGATGAAAACTATCCTCTGGACTCTCTAAAATTTGTCACACTGTTATAGTATAAGGCTTCAAGCCTCCCTGGCTGGCCATATTCCCTTTATTACGTTCACTGCAAAGAAAACAAGAGCCAGAGAATAGTCACTGAGAGTCATCCCATGTCACGATCTCCTCTGCCCTAAATGCTAGTTCCCTGAATAAGACCATTACTGATATAACTACTTTTTGCAGCTTGCCAGATGCCACCCTTGTTATACTGTATTGGGTGAAACCATGCTCCTGCATTTAGTTGACTTATCCACAATCCTCTATATAATGAGTGTTCCCTGAATAAAATTGGCCCTTCTCCCATAAAACCTTGGGATGTAGTTGGGTGTGTGTTTATGTGACAAAGGGAAGTTTCAATAATCTAGAAGCAGTCCATAAAGCAGAGACAAGACAACCTTTATTGGGAGTGGGGATTCCCATTAAAGAAATATTCAGCTTGACAATCTATGTTGATATCAGGATGCAGTGAGGATTGTACAGAACCAGCAGTCTTTCAGATATCCCAGTCTCAAACAGTGGCTGGATTCAAAGCTCATTTACATCACTTTTAATTGGAAATAGATGGTAAGCCAGGGCATTGTTTCAATAAGGGAGCAACTTGTTTTTCAGATGCAGTTCTTGTGATGATTGCAGTGGAATAAATGTTGTGTTCCAAGCTGTGTCAATAGGAAGCCCATGTACCAGTGAGTTTTAGCTCACGGGATGGCTTCACAGAGTTCTTATTACTGCTGCAGCACAGCTTGTCCTGACATCCAGCACCATCCAGTGTGATCCAACCAGTAAGCATTTACTGCAGTACAAGTTCTGCCCCATTTGAATATCCCCTCCGTGGGACACACACTGTACTGGTGAGTAGGTTGGTTTACTCAGCCAACAGTCCTACTTGTAATCTAGGGAGCGTCAGATTTGCCTCTGGATTCGTAGTACTGGTAAGTCTATTCATCCCATGCTGTTGTTTATAGACGTAGTGGGTATCTATTATAAAAGGAGAAGTTTAATGCCTAGTAAATAAATTCTCTGTGATGATACCAGGAGATAGTCAGGAGATTTATGGGACCAAGCATTTACTAGAAGAAACAGAGTTATAGCAGCTCATTTAGACAGGCTGACAGCTGTCAAATGCTCATGATAAACATTTCCAAAACGTTTCTCCAGACAATAGTCTGTATATCATACAAACCGTGCAATCCGGTTAGTATGGTGAAATGAAAAAAAAAAGAATCTTTGAAATTCAACATGTCTTTATCTGTGCTGAGGAAAGCAACATTCAGGAGATAGTGACCAATTAGCCTGAGCAAGCCACGTGCAAAAGACAGTCTGTAACATGCACTTTGTCTCTGCACACCGTAGAGGGAACTTAAGACAAACGTATATAGTATCACTATTATCACCATACCCCACCCAGACCCAGCCCACGAAAAAGTAATTTCAGTGGACTACAGTATATATAGCATTCCAGTGGAGCCAAGCTATGTGGCACTGCCTTGACTGTTAAGCGGACATTTCTATCCACTTATTTTATGGTATGTCATCATCTTTTAGAATTGTCACCCGTATTGCAGCAGACACTCTCCCCTACTTTGACAAAAAATGTGTTGGAGAGAAATCTAGCAGAAGATATTCCTTTTCCACCAACTGTATCTCCAGTTATGTTGTTGTTGTTTGTGCCTTCAAGTCATTTCCAGCTTATGGAGATCCTATCATGGGGTTTTCCTGGCAAACTTCTTCACGGGGTTTGCCACTGCCATGCTCTGGCTAGCCCAAGCTCCAGTGGGCTTCATGCACAGCTGGGAACATTGAACCCTGGTCTCCAGAGCCATAGTTCCAGCACTCCAACCCACTATGTCACACTGGTTTCTATAACATGTTTGAAATCTATCATACCTCTCACACTCATGATCTGTAAAAGACACTGAAGCTTTGAGCAAAAAGGAGACACGTCTGTCAGATCACAAATCCTGAGATGCCATGGTTGTGAACATATACTTTTCAAAGTGCCAAGAAATGACGTAGTTTTCATTCTGATCCTTCCTACTCTATTTCATTTTGCAGATTCTTACTGAACACAATTACACTGGATTACCACCACCCAACAAATTGCCTAAAAGCACCAGATCTTGCCTGATCTTGGACACTAAACAGGGTCAGCTTCTAGTTAGTTACTTCGATGGGAGACCATCAATGAATACCATATGCTGTATGCTACATTGCAGAGGAGTACCATCCCTGAGTATTCCTTGCCTAAGAAAGACCTATGAAATTCTGGGGTCACTATAAGTCAATGGCAACTGAGGCCACACACACAACCATAGATAGCAAGAAGAAGGTGGAGAAGAGAAGAAGAGTACAGTCGTCCCTTCCCTTACATGCGGGATTCGTTCCGGACCCCCCCCCCCCTAAGGGGAAAAATGCGGGATGCTCAAGCACATTCAAAAAAATGGGGCTCATGGCTGCGCGGCATGTCACAAGAGGCATGCACCATTGTTTTCTTTCCAGCGCATGGCTCCTTCTTCTGGCGCGGTTCCATCGTATGGGAGTCGCGTAAAACATGCCCGCCTATGACGCGGGTGCACTGTAATAATCTGAACTAGCACGGCCTTCGTGCTTCACTCTGTACATTGCCAACTACTTATAAAAATAATATTAGCTATCTGTCCAGGTTTCCATTTTCTCTTTTCTTTCATTTGCTGCCTTATTGCTAAGGCCAGTCACTACATAAAGCTCTTTTACAGCAAAATATACTGTAATGGTACATGATTGTATATATAAACACACAAAGAAACACAGCAGTAGAAAGCCAAGGCACAGAAAGGTGCAAGTGTGGCGATTATGAGACCATACTTATGTACTGTAGGCCAAAGTGAACCATTATGTGTCTAAGAGCTTATTGCACTGCTAAAAAAAACCTTTTATTTCTCCCCAATTGATTCTAATCCAGAGGCAGCCAGGTTCCATTGCATGTAATTTGCCTCTAGATCCCACCACCAAATGCAGCCCCGATGGCAGGCTGGGTCCCGGAGTGCTCAGCAAGCTGCTTTTCAAAGTCAGGAGTTTTTCCAAACGTTGAAAAGTGGCTTACTGGCACTCCTGGGACCCGGGCACATTTGGGCTGTATTCGGCCAGCAGATTCAGCAGTGATTATGTGGCAATAGAACCTGTCTGCCTCCTGAATTAGAATTCAACTCGGAAGAGGTAAGCTGGGTTTTTTACGCAGTGCAGTAGCTCCTAATTTTTTCACCCTTGTGCTTAACCAAAAGGCCTCAAAATCCAGGAATTCCTTAATATCCCAGCTTCAAAATGCCAGGGATTCTATTTGTTTGGGCAAATGGAAGCAAATATCACCCCTTTCATTTTGTTTTTACTGATCAGTGACAACTTTATTTCACCTTCTAGTAGAAGATAGTGTGTTTCTAACAGTTGGGCTCTGTTGTCCTTTTAGGACTTTTCTTTTGTTCTGGCATCTACAAGCCAACTTCCAAGCAATCTTAGCTATTATGCAGCAGCTCCTATCTTTATTTATTATGTATTTTAAAAAATATTATACCCTGCCTTACTGTGGCATGGCTTTATAAATTTTTAACCAGATTTCAGCCAAATTAACTACTACTAATACAACAATATTCTAGAATGTTTGAATGGGCGGGAAGGGAAGAACGTGATTTTTTGCCTGCATTTCGAAGAGCACTAGACAGTGATTGTCTAGTGCTTGAACAGCAATGTAAAAAAGCTGTGCTCTTCATGAGAACATCCTTTTCTTATCTCAGCAGTACCTCTGCAGAACATTGCTACTAGAACAATATTCATCTGAGCGCTGTGAGGGAAATGCCAGCTCTCAGAACCAAGGGTTAAAATGCATGACCTATTAGTGATGGCTAGTGTTTTCTGTTTCTCTGTTTCTTAGTATGGATGTTTCAGTATCTGCTAGGACTCAAGCAGGCTCAGAAGTAATACCTGGGAAAAGAGCAGCTTCACTATCCCACTATAGATATTGGAAGAGAGCAGCTTTAAGTAGCCAATAGCAAGGAAGGCATTCTATATGTAAACAGCAAACCTAGGGTACAGATAAGTGCCTCCAACTGAACTATGCATGAATGGAGAGAGGCCACTGGAGTAAGGGAATAATTCTGGAGCTGATTGTGCTCTGCCCTGGGTTCAAAGAAAAATCCTGCGGAAATAGCCCAGGTCTGTGGTTCTCAAACATGTTACAGACAAGAGTGCTCAAGGAAGACTCCCGACTTGGAAGGCCCTGATCCCTCCTCTTCCTGAATTTTTTTTATGTGTAAAATTTACACACGTGATGTGTTGCATATTGAATTTGCTTATATAACCTGTTCTAGTTGGAACAAATATTTTCCTGAGAAAAAAGTTTAAATATGAATATACATGAATGTGAAAGTGACAATATGCCACACTAAATATGCCAACATTTGTAATTCAATACTACACTAAGGGGGGGGGGGACACGACATCTGAATATAGATGTAAAGTAAGAGCGTCGGGCCAAAGAATAAAAAAAGTTAGATCCACTGGCCAGGTTAGCACAGCAGGCCTGGAACAGAATAGAATGGTTGTGATATGAAACAAGAATCCCAGGTCTGTTACAAAGCCATCCTCTACTTTAATTATGCTGAATCTCAATTGGTCTGTGAAATCTACTCTCAGATTTAGCCTGAACTTTAAAGAATTACTCAGGTTGCCTAGATCTCATTGGGAAAAGATATTAATACAACTCAGGAATCAGTCACCTCAGACTATAGAAGAAGGAGGATTCAGTGCTACTGACAACAGACCATATCAACCACCATACTGATTATTCTTGGAGAAAAAGAAACCACAGTAACAGCAATTTTGGCGTTGTGAGAAGACTATGTTGCTGTTGTTGTGTTATTTAATCTAGCAATTTCAGGTTGATTTCCATATTGAACTTTCTTTAGAATAAAAAAAAAATAAGGCTGGGTTGCATTCAAAGGGGGACTGTTTGGTGGAATGTTCCTCTCCCCACAATGGAAACAGATATTGGCCCAGAACTTTTATAAATTATGTAGCCTACCTTTTGTGCGGAGGAGGCAAAGGACCACAACAAACAATAATAGATATCATGTCGGACTGATTACAGCAGCAAAATTTGATGTTTGGAATAGACAGTTTTGATCAGAAGAGGAATTAATGCTATATATGACTTTTCAGTAAAACCAGGCACCATCAGTAAAAGGAAAGACCACATTCCTACCTCTAAGTGTGATGCTGGACAAAAACAAATAGGCGACACAGGTTCCATGTGTATGGTATCATATCTAAATAATCATGGCATCAAGTAAGAGAGACTCTTCAACTGTCCGCAATATAACAGCCAATGTCCTGACCCTGAAGAAGATTGCCAGTCTAATGGATCTATTGACAGAACAGCTTTAGAAGTATTAATTCAATGTGGCATATGAAATGGCATATCAGTACACAGCCCAACGCATTTCTGATTGCCAATTCTGCCCCGCCTGGGGAATAGACCTAAAAAGTACAGAGTGTAAACCTAATATAATTGATCAGAGTATAAAGCATAGGAAGAATAATAAATACAGGACAGATAGATTACTTAGAATGTGTGTATCATCTCCGTCTGTGTATATCTCTGTGTGATAGTGTGTGTGTCTACAATGAGAACTATGACATTAGTGTAAGTCTGAAAAAAAACCTACTTCAAACGTTCCAACCAAAACATAGAGCAGATGTGCTTGTAATAAACTTTAGCAGATCTATACATGTTGCTCATCTGTAAACAAGGATCTGTAAACAATCCAGTAGATTTGACCCACAATAATAACCTGCAACTGCACTGGTTTATGTAATCCAACAAGCAGCAGACAAACCAATGTCTAGTAGACTACAGAGTAGGATTATAGTTAAGTTTTTTTTGTGTTGATTGGTATTCATAAAATGGGAATAAGATTAGCTCCTTTCTTCTGATTTATGTTGGATGGATTTACTAACAACCTGTTGTGAACCAAGGTTGTGACTCACAAGGAGCCAAGATAGGAGCACTGATCAGCCCATGTCTTGGTCAGTGTCTCCACTGATGAAGCTTGCATCTTTGAGAGCAGAGGCATGTTCCTGAACAGGACTGATAACCTCCCGTCCTCCAAACATCATTAAGCAAAGATTATCTGGTTTAAAACAGACATCTAAAATATGCTGAAATAGATATATGCTTCATTAGTAGTCTGTTAGACTGCTTAGGCTATAACATTTGCTGGTTAAAGATTTAGCCAATGCCTCAAGGCAGATTAAATCTTGAAATGCCTGTACTGTGTGTCATAATGCTATGTCGTAAGATGTTTAGTGATAAGAAAGATAAAGGAAGAAGTGTAAAGGCAGGCTTAGTGTTGCAACATTAAAGAAAACAAAAATTAATGACCACAGAGAGAATCTACACAATATCAACACTAGATCAAACAAGAGGAAAAAGAAATAATAAAGAATTCTCATACCTAGGAATCAAACACTGATATGAAGGAACTCAGCCCAGGAAATTAAGAAGATTAAGGATGGGGAGGGCAGCTATGAAAGAAAGTAGCCAAATATTTAACCAATGCAAAGATATACAAATGAAGCACAACAAAGCCGCCTTGCAGTCACTGTACTGGGAGGAAGGCAGGATAGAAATAAATATAAGAATCATCATCATCATCATACCATCATCATCATACATCATCATCATCTTAAGCCATTGTAATTCCATATTAATCTCCATCATAATGGAGTGGATAAGCTGAGCAACAGTTATTAAGAAAGAAACATAGGAGACAATCAATGTAACCTGAACAGTAGGTAATAAATTAAAGAATATTAATATAAACGATTAATGTCATCCAGACCAGAAATGTTGTGGCTTTGCTGAACACAACTAAAAAGTAGTTTGGCTTAAAGCTCTGAAAATAAGTGGACAAAACTAGCAGCTTAAGGATGTCAGTGGCTCAAACGCGTTAAGACACTGACTCTGATGACTTGCCAAGTATGGCAAGGTTGGCCAGTTCGAGACCTGAGTGCTGTGTGATGGAGTTTGCTCCACATCATAGTCCCAGCTTCTTCCAAACCTCAGCAGTCAAAAAGCATGTAAAAGTGCAAGTAGATAAATAGGTAACCACTCTGGTTGGGAAGGTACAGCATTTCTATGCATCACTCTGGGCCACATGATTACAGGATCATCTTTTGACACTGCTGGCTCTTTGGCCTTAGTAACAAGAGATATGCACCCTCCTCTACAGTTGGACAGATACTAAACAGTCACTTTAACCATTTTACTAGGAAACTTTAAAAAACAAGAGCAAGTCACTACAGTCTTTGACCTTCATACTGGGAAATACTACAGGTATTACTTTGTTAGGATTGCTTACGGAGACCTGTTTAGAATGTGCAAACACTCCAACAAAGGGCTGCTTAATCAGTAAGAGTAACTCAACCAGTTCACAGAAACCAAATCCGTGTGGGCCCGACCACTTTATGAAGACTGTATGTCCGATGCATCAATAGCTTTGTCAAAATCATTGGTATGAGGGATGGGCTTTAGAGACTGACTGAATCTCAGGGGTCTACTTTCATCCTGTGATCCTCTAGAATCAGATGGTAAAAACAGGATATGACAAAATGTCAAACCAAGCGAAGAATCACTAGAGATAAGTGCCTTATGGCATGATTTTAAAGGATGTTAGCCAAAAATACAGGAGGATAAGGTAACAATGGGCAATTCATTATTATGCGTTTTATCTACCAACAGTGTCAAAGATATTATGGTGAATATTCCAGTTTCCCAGAAATAGGAATGTGGTGTTGGGGGGTGTGGGTGCTCACTGAATTCATGTTCAGCCTATGGGTTCTCATGAGACATCTGTTGGCTTCTGGCAGAAGTGAATGCTTGACCAGAAAAAGCCTTCAGTGAGATACCGCAGGGCTTTTCTTATTATTTTACATAGATTGTTTCTCAACAGCTGAACATTCCCCACGGAGAGAAAAACAAAAACCATTTGGAACACTAAGATTTAGCTTTAGTCTGTAGCGACCATTAGTGATGCCCATCAAGCTGTTTTTGACGAAGCTGCCAGGTTTTAGAGAAAGACCAGATTGAAATTGGCAGCAGGAAGCAGCTAGCAGATGACAGCGCAGCAGCTAAATGGAAGATATGCGAAGCATTATCTGTCAGGCTGTTTAAATCCAAAAACTCCCCCCACTGCCCTCAGATGTTTTAAGTTAGTTGTTGTTGTGTTGTTGTTGTGCTTGCCTTTAATTGTTTCTGACTTAGGGTTGGCCCTAAGGGATGAACCTTCCACAGGGTTTTCTTGACATGATTATTCAGAGGAGGTTGCCTTTGCCCTTCCTACTGAGCCTGAGAGAAGTGTAGACTGCCCCAAGATCCACAATCAGTGGAGTTTCCACGGATGAGCAAAGGAATAAAAAAAAATTGAAACCCTGTAGTCCATAGACCTAGTCCTCAGTATCAAACCATAACAACCACACTGGACCTTAGCTTAGTATGAATAATAAATGAATGAAGAAAAACTAACAAACAGTAAAACATATCACAGAGAACCTTACTTATTCAAATAGAGAACCAGGAACCTGTCATAGTGCACATCTGAAACTTAATCACTTGGATAATGCAGGGTACCTGTGACCATATTCTCTCCAGAAATAAAATATGGGTTGAGAATCAAATGACCGCAGCAAACACATAAATAAAAAGGAGGCAAGGGGGGCAAGCGGACGGGCTGAAACCAATGCCAACATCCCATTACTATGAATCCAGATCTACACTGCCAAATAATCCAGTTTGAGACGCATTACAACTGCCCTGCTCTGCTAGGGATTCTGGAAACTGTAGTTTTTTTGTAACATTTAGCTTCTCTGTCAGAAGCTCTGTTGCCACAAAAACTACATTCTCAGGATTCCTTAGCACTGAGTCAGGGAGTTAAAGCATGCCAACTGGATTATTTATGCAGTGTGGATTGGATCTATTGGCAACATTCCTTACACTCACCAATCTCAAAGTAGCATGCTGAATCTTTCCCCCCATCATCCCAGGGATGGAAAATAAAATATACCTGGCCAAATGACTGATCCTCCCTACAACAGCCATTCTAATCCCACCAACCACACACAGCTATATAATGCAGACACAATAAAACTGCATTACTCACATTTACATCCCAATGTCCTAACACACTTTTGTATACTGCGTGAGGTCAGTAATGGACTGGATGAGAGAAAATAGACTAAGCTGAATCCAAACAAAATGGAGGGGGGTACTTGTATAGGTAACCAATCTGGGCATGGAGATCCTGGACAGTGTCACATTTCTTCTAAAGGACTTGTTTGCAGCTGGGAGGTTACTTCTGGATTCGTCGTTCAGCTGTCATCTCAGCTCATGCGATGAGCCAGGAGTGCCTGCTCTCAGCTTCAGTTTGATACACCAGCTGTGACCCTACTGGAGCAAAGGGGCCTAGAAACAGTTGTAAATTCACTGGTAACCTCTCGTCTCATTTCTGTAGCATGCTCTAATGGGCAATCCTTGTGCCATGTTCAGAAACTGCAACTGGTCCAAAGATGGCAGCCAGGCTGGTCATAGGAAAATCTTAAATTTGACCCTATTACAGCTACTTTGAAATCTCTGCATGGTACCTAGCTTCTGCGGCCACAGTACAGGGTGTTGGTTATTACCTATAATCCCTCCATGCTTGGTCTAGCATCTTGAGGGAAATGCCTCCTGCATACAATCCTTCCCTGCACACTCAGGTGCTCTTTGGAAAGAATTGCTGCAGCCAAAAGAAAACTCGACTTGCTGGACGACTTCCCAGAGGACCTTTTCAATTGCCACTCCCAAAACATTTGGAATGACCTGCTAGAGGAGATTGCCATATACATCTTTGGATGCCTTTAAACAGGCAATAAAAAAAGATCTACTCCAGTGCGGCCTTCCAGACCGACTCCAAAAAAGAAGAATATAACTACTCACCATCCATTACTATTGATGGTCACTTCCAGCCTAAAATTTGTTCTAAATTTTGTTGTATTGTAATTGACACTGCTATTGTAGCATCATACGTTTTATTGTTGAATTCAGGGGCGGGGAGAGAAGAGAGAAGCTTAATAGTGATTAGGGGGAATATTTTATCGTTTGTTTATGTATTGTTATTTGATTTGCTGTTATCCACCTTGATCCTCAAAAGGAGGGGGGGGGTGGAAGAGGGCCATTATACAAATAAATATTTTATTATTTATTCTTATATAAGTAGGCAGTAAGAGCATGGCATCGAGAAGCTCCTCTTTGGCGAGAGTAATCACAATGGCAGGCAGAAGCTTAACAAACTAGTCCCCTACTGCTCCCCCGACACAGAAAACAGGTTTCCCATGTTTTACAACGGAGGCTAAGCTTGCTTCTGCTACACATCGGGACGAGGGAAGCCAGTTGTACTTAATCCAATAAGGTGAGCAGTTTTACTTACAAATTATTTGTGCACCGTCGAACATGATGTAAGGAAGAGAATGAGGGAAGTGAAAACAATGTGCCGGTTAGAGTGATGTCCGTTGTAAGTAATGGGGGGAAAGCAAAACAGGAAGTCTGAAAAACCTTCCAACCTTTGCAGTTAGTTCACTCATTGCATCCGAGGAATCCATAGACCAAAAAATATCAGAGCTAATTCTGCAACTTCTTTCACTCAGTTGGTCTCAAACTAATATTCCAGGACTAACACTTCTGGTCTCTGAATAGCAATTAGTGGAGTATAGGCATGCCAAAGTTGCCAATCTACCAGCCATCCCATTCTGCATCTCGATTCTATTACCTCTTCCTTCTTCAGCGCTTATATATAGTGCTCTGATGTTGCCTATACTTAACTGAAAGAGATACTCTTTACTTGATTGCCGTAGTGGTGGGCTGAGTGGGACATGGTTGATATCTGACGAGGAGGCCAGCCGTTTTTTGAATCCTTGTTACTTCAGTGGAAGGGCTCTGATTACGCCTATTACCTTCTTTTTGCCAACGTCATGTGAAGGGGCTATAAGCAAAAGTCTGACTACGATACTTGCCTCAACACTTTCAATTTTTGCCACCTAACCAGGGGGGTATCCCCAACGGTGGAATTTACCCAGGAAAACATTCTGATGCTGTGAGCTCACACAAAGCTAAAAAGGTTCAAATCCCTAAGTTGCTTCTGCATGGTAAATATACTTGGAGACTTGTTCTGCAAGTTAATAGAACTATCTGCTCTGCCTAATCTGTGCGGGAAAGTAAAAATAATAAAGATTTTCATTCCTTTTAAGAATGAGTGGATTTCCTAATTTCAAAACGACACCTATTTGAATTCAGGTGGTTGTTAACACTCAAAAGAACTGACTGGTGCTATTTAAACCTATTTGCACAAGCTTTCCAGTGAAGTTACAGCCCCTCTTTAAATATATTTGCATATTTTTATTCATTTAACACTATATGATATTTATGAAATGTCTAGATACCTATTAAATGGCCGTGTTATCTGGGGTAAGCTGTTAGCATGAGAATTTTATAAGACTTCACCTTTGCAGATTATGGATTTAGTTTAAGGTTCCTCCTCGTGTGTAGGTTATGACTTTTGAACCATAGCGTTTCCTTCATACTAAAAAAAGTGGGTGGTACAAATATATGTCTAAGGGTAGCTATCTGTGTCTCGTTCCTCACGGTACGGAGAGGAGGAAATCCAGGTCTAACTTCCCCTATGAGTATCTTCACACCCAGCAAGCATATCCCCGGGGTAGCCATGTTGTAGGCCATCTACCAAACGTCCAATCACATCCAAAATTCACATTAACTGCGATTTTTATGCGGCGCCAACCAAAGTGACAAAATGCACATTGCGTCATATACAAGAGAAGGAAAATTATAATGATGTTACAGTCACAAGCTTAAGGCTACTTTACCTTACCTTATAGTGCCAGGTTACCTTTTGTCAAGTTGTTGTTTTCCGTTAAGTGTTGATATGGAGCAATGCCATGCAGGCAGCTGCTCCCTTTCTGGCCCTGTGGGTTCTAGAAGCACGGGATTGTAAAATCCCGGATAGATAAAAATTAATCCCATTAGCAACTCAAGAGATTACTTCCTTTGAGCCCGAGGTTGCCTCCCTCCCTTGTGAGCTCCTTTTTTATAGGCAGCTCCCTTTTCGACAGAGAACATTGAGTTTTCACGAAGCCTCCATTGCTGTTGCTTTAGGAAAACCATTGGGTGCTGTTAGTAAAATGTGTCCAAATACAGTCCTAATTTTTTAACAAATGTTTTACCTTTGTTGGAGAAAAAACCTCAATCGAGTACATTCATGTCCCTTGGCTCCCCTCTTTAAGATTCCTCTGTTGCAGTGAAACTTTGGAAGTAAGCTTGCCAGTGTATTTTTGTGCATTTTGGTTGGTCCCATAAAGGTATATTGTTGGTGGATTATGGATTGCTGCTTGTACTTTACTCCTGAGTAAATACCACATATGACTGGCTGCCTGGCATCTGTCAGGTGCTTGCCATCCCTCATGTCAGCTGTATGTGTAAACATAAAATAGGTAGTAATGTCTTTTAAGCATAATACAGTATCACACAATATAAACAAAATATTGACTGCACATCATTTTTTTTTTTACCATTCTTTATAAAACCCAGCAGATAGTGTTCCGGACCTTGGACTGGAGAGGGGAAAAACATCTCTTGCCTTGAGAACTTTGTTAAGATAGGCTGCGCCTTGCCTGGGAATTGCAACAGGCAAGAGAGAATGTCAATCACTCTTTTCCACCTATGCGGAAAAACCAGACTGCAATCCACTATGAATTCAAATCAGCAGACGGACACTGCTAACTGCCACTGGAATCCAGGTTTAGCCTTTCCTCACTGTGTCCAATACTCACTGAAGATATTGTACGGATTTTTGTGATTTTGTGCTTTCTTTGTTTGCATTTATCATCATTCCAACCAAAGTTTATATACAGAAGCACACACAACACACACACACACACACATGGTGCATCTTTAATTTAAACAAACAACAATAAAAAGACCTTGGTCACTATACACGTATGGAGACGTAAACACTGTGCTGCCATTGCAATTATGCTTGATGCTGCAGAGCAATTGGCTTGACATATTTTTGAACTGCCATTAAAATGTCCTACATTGTCTGTGACCGTTTTAAGGTATTGCTGACACATGAGATGGTAACTCAGGTTAGCTGTGTGTACATTATGGGTTATTAAAAAGAAATGTGATGCTCTGGAGCACGGAGCAAACATTCCAAGGCAGGTCGATACAAACCTAGCCACCGTTAGATGCACTGCAGACTCATGATGAAATCAGTAGAGCTAAAACGCATACTCTTAAATGCTTGGGTCCTATGACTTTCATCAGGGGACTTAAGCTATATGGAGCATCACAGAGGTGGGAAAGTGAACGTTTGCAAGCCCCTATCCATCTTTTTGTTTTTGACTGAGTCCAAGCCACTGCATGTCTTCATAGCTCTTCAGTCATTGCGCGCTAGAGAAAATATGTTAGTGGTAACTCACCGATTTTCCGTCTCTTTTTATTTCTTCTTTCCATTGGCAGGAAAAAAATTATGATTGAACTGAGATCATTCATATTTATTTTACAGTGATATTTCCCTGGCTACTTACGGAGCGTGCCTGGAAGGAATTAGAGGAGGAAGGACATGATTGGTTAGTCAGGGGAGTACTAGCACCCCCTCTGACCCCCACCAGCTATTACCCCCAGCACACTTCGTTCATTCATTATTTCTCTTGGGGCACATTGCCCTAATGATTCATTAGAGGTTCAATTTTCTCTCTCTCCCAGGGTGTACCCATTAAGCAGCTAATATTTTTCTTCCTTACCTCCCACCTTCTTATTTTTCTTCCACTAACACCCTAGATTCTTTCTTGCTTGAACTATTTCCTGTTCACCCCCCCCCAAGTGACTCTTCTGCCATTTTCTCATATGGAGCTTACGATTCCTGTTCCTGCCAAGCGTAAGATGCCACACCGCCCTGGCGGGCAGGGCGGCAGATCCCTTATGGAGATGTACACTCCTACTGTCCCTCAACCCAGCCTTTTTAAAGCCGTTGTGCACCAGGCCTTAGTTCTTATCCATTGACTGATACAATGCTAACTGGCTACCTATCAGCCCAGAGTTCTGGGAATTTAGCCTATGTGGGAGGAAGAAAGCAAAGGGCAACACACGGGCACATTTCACCAACGAAAAGAGTCTGCCTCCCCCCATGAAAATTTCTTAATTCTCCAAAATTTCTAGCATGGCTCACCCTTCAGTTGCGCATTAGAAAAACGGAATTTTATCATCTGAAGAAAAAAAAAGTAACAGGCCAAATTTTACCCAGGGAGTGTGAATACAGCCAAATGATCTTGAGTGAATTATTTTCACAAGTCTCACTCTGCAGTGCTAGAAATTTGGAAGGTGTGGGGAAATCTATTAAAATAATAATAATAATACTAATAACATTTATTATTAAAATCCGCTTGCTACATACAATTCTTTTAGGGAAAGGGTAAGGACAGAAGGAGGAAGAGAAAAAGAAAAGGAAAAAAAAGCGAGAAGGGAGTAGGGTGGGGGGGGAAAGGGGGGAGGAGGGGAAAGAAAGGGAGGAGAAACAGAGAGAAACGATTATTATTATTATTATTATTATTATTATTATTATTATTATTATTATTATTATTATTATTATTGGTGTAGCAGTCCAAAACAGTACCTTTGCCAAGCTTTACACACTTTACATTAATGTCATGGCTTTTGCTTTGGCATAGCTCCATCTTAAGGAATTCTGGAATTTCTAGCGTGGTGAGGTTAGAATGATCTCTAGAGAATTCTAGTCCACTCCTAAATTCAGATACTCTGAGTCTTTCTCTACAACAGAATTAAACTCTTAATAATCAGTCTCACTCATCTCAAGTACCCTGAGAAATGTAGTTCAGGGGAGACTAGCTCATCAAAGTATATCTCCCAGGATGCCTTGGGATGGACTATTAAATGTTACAAAACTGATATAACTGTGCAATGCAGATACACCTTCACATTATACAAGAATGGGGATTGCTGCACACTGACAATGGTGATTGCTTCATCTAATTATTACATAGTTATTAAAAGGAAATTGGAAGGAATACAGAATAGGTAAGAGTATTTTCAGAATTTGTCTTGAAGTCACTCACTTATCCCCATATATATCCAGTTCTCCCACTAAATAATTAAATAGAGGCAGCGTGGAATGAATTAAAACCTCAGTTCCCTACCTTTTTACCTTTTCTTTTCTGTCCCTCTTTCTCTGCTTTTCCAACCCTAGCATTAATATAAAACTGCTCTCCATAGGAGGATTTCTGCAACAGAATCCAGTTTTTTCCTTGCGACCTTTTAATTCTGAAAGAGCATTTTAAATACATTTTCACAGGAATTAGGATCACCAGGAGCAAAGGTGACAGAATCTTATACCTTTAAATCCTGAGATGCTCAAATGGTGGGCCATCAGCTGCCTGCAGCCCTCAACAAGTTTCTTTGAAGCCTCTCATGCTCCCCCAGACCTTCCAAAGAATCCCCTAAAATTAATTTAACATATTGGAAAACTAATGCTCCACTCATAGAAGCCTTTGAGAACAGCAGTGTTGCTGGTTCTCCCCTTGCTGGCAAGCCAGCTCAATGAAATCTGAATGTTCAGCAAATTCCTGTTTAGATTTACCCACCCCCAGATTTTTTGACATTTCCAAGGGTGATGTGGGCTGTGGAGGGTCCTGGGGGTGGAAAACTGGATCTACCCTGGATCCCCAGAATTTGCTATTCTTTTGCCTTCCTCTGCTTTAGTCCTGATTTTTCTTGCCACCCCTTCTCACTTCCCCAAATTCTACATCCTGTGAAGATACAGGGCCCCCTTTTTTTTCATGAGCATCTTTTCACCCTTATTCCCGGGGATGAGCCCACATACAATCAGCTCACTTACACTTCAAATTCTGCAGGAAAAGAAACTAAATAATTAATGAGAGAGAGAGAGAGAGAGAGAGAGAGAGAAAGAAAGAGAGAGAGAAATCCTGCTTCCAGATCTTCACTGTGAAATCCATATCACCTTTTCAGTTTTGACACAACAATTTGTTCCCCATGGATCATGCTCAACAGCAGTCCCATGGAGGAAAATATTACATCAGAGGAGATTAAACTTCACTAATAACTCATGCGGCTCCAGTTCAGACTTCTCAATGTGGCTTCGTGGTATCTTGATCTGTATTTGTAGGGGCCATATCTCCCTGGCAGTCTCCCGGATTATAGAGGTAGCATTTCCTGTTAATGGAAAGCACAAGGAGGACCCCCCACACACACCTTTTTGTTGTGTGAAATAATAATAATAATAATAATAATAATAATAATAATAATAATAATAA
>NC_056522.1:135236309-135293189 GCF_019175285.1 Sceloporus undulatus
GAGAAGGGGGCCATGGAGGGCAACCGAGGTAACAGAGCAGGAGGTAGTTCAGGGTAGGTCAGAGGGAGGGCACCAAACAGAGCAAGCCTCCACTCTCGCACCAGGCAGCTTTCTCTTTTTTAGTTTTTTTTTTAGGTTTTTTTACAGACTATGCGCATTTTTTTTTAATTTTTTTTTTTGCAATAGGTAGATAGATATACTGTATACTGTATGTGGCTGCCTGCCTGTTCACTTTCCCTTTCATTTCTGCTTCCAGGAGCACGGCACTTTGCAGGAGGCTTTTGCAAAGGGCTTTTTTTCTACATTATTTCTTCTATGCGAATGCTACAATGCAAATGTTACAAATGTTTCTCTTTCCAATTTGGCAAATTGATACAGAATGCTTTTGCTACTGTCTGTAAGGAATTCAGGGGTAGCTGAGGGAAAGCAAAGGCATCCTTTTCTGGCATTCCGAGGTGAGGAATTAATTTATTATTATTATTATTATTATTATTATTATTATTATTATTATTATTATTAGACATTCTGGGGTGGCAAGGAGAGAGGATGCAGGATGCAGAGATGGCATTAGATTACATTTTGGGGTTGAAAACGGGTACAAGGGAAGATCCATAACCTGTAGTGACCCAAATACCCACAACACACACACACACACACAGAAGGTTTTTAAATTTGAAAGCATCTGCGCATACCGGCACCTGTTTTTTTAAAAAACCAATGGCTGACCAATGGCTGCAGGAAACGTCACCTGACGAACGCAGAACTGGAATTTGATTGACAGCATTGGCGCCTTCATTTTAAACTGATTCCTCTCCGGAAGAGCTGCAAGGGCATTCAGGGTTTAATTACCCTGATTTTTAGGGGGCACTTGCTTCCGGAGGGATTCGGGAGTTGGAGACCTGATTCTGACCAGTTCCATCCAGTGCAAAAAGGTGAATCTGAATGGGGCTTTAGTTCATTTAAGTGTGAATTGGATAGGTTCACATTAAACTGGGAACTGAACCAATTTGTCTTTCTCTACTCCTACTTCTGAGCTTCAGGAAGTCATGTTAGTGTTTTTTTTTTCCTGTGATTTTTTATAAACCAATTGCTGCTTATTTCATTTAGTTTGATCTGTCTTGCTGGATCACACATGTTTTTTATTTAAAAATAATTACTTGAATTGCTAGCCACACTGGCTTTGGTTCAGTGTGATTTTTTTTTTAATGGGCAGGCAGGATATATCTATAGATAAATAGACAGAGAGATATTAGATGGAAACATCTGACAAGTGCTGAAATCTCCCAGAGACTGCAGAATGCAGTTTCAAAATGAGGGCTGGACAAAATATAGCAGTCCAGATTATGCCAAATTACAACTTCCATCATGCCTAGCCAGCACAGACAATGATAACAAATGTCGGGAACTGCAGTACTGCAACATCTGGATGGCTGCCGTTTGTCCATTCTAAACAAAGACCAATGCAAAATCCTACTGTTAGTTCCACTAGAGCAGTACCATTGAATCATTGGGAACTTGGTAAATCAACACTTATGGAAGTTGCATTGACTCTAAGGATCTACAGTACTGCATTAAAACTTGGATTAAAACCCTGTGCACATTTAACTGGAAATCATCCCACTATACTCTGTGGTGTGTGGTGTGTGCTTTCAAGTCGTTTCTGACATATGGCAACCTGAAAGCAGAGGGCATTTGCCATTGCCACCTTCTGAGGCTGAGAGTATGACTGATCCAAGGACACCCATTGGCTTTTCATGAAAAATGCAAATATTGACACAAAACCACATTGTCTTTTACATATTGCTTCTGGAAGTGTACATTTGATGTTGCTGGGTTTTGCAGATTTTTTCCCTCCAAAATATGGGCCAAATTCTCTGTATGGATGGAAAACTTGTGCATGCCTTGCTGAATCCTATTTCCATAGAAAATAAAGGCTTTGTCTTGGATAACCTCTGCTGTTTTTTTTTTCTTCTCCTGTTTGCAAAAATGTTAGCGAGATCCCATGTACAGTAGAGAATCACCACCTGCTGGTTTCAGGAAAGCTTTTGAGATTTTTGGTGATACAAGGGTAATTGAATTTTGTGCCTCTTGTCCCTTGTATACTCCTTCTTTCAAAATAACTACAGTGCTCCCTCGGGTTACGAAATTAATTCGTTCCGCGGCCGCTTTCGTAACCCGAAAAGCCTTCGCAAGCCGAAAACCCATAGGCGCTAATGGGGAAAAGCCGCGTTTCGTGCGAAAAAGCGCCGAAAAGCACCAAAAATTTTTTTCGTAACCCGAAAAAACATTCGTAACCCGGAACAATTATTTCCTATGGGATTTTTTCGTATCCCGGAAATTTCGTAACCTGGGTATTTCGTATCCCGGGGTACCACTGTATATATACCTAAGGCACCACAAAGAAATATAAAGGTACAATAATTTTTTTTGCCAACCCCACTCTCATGATCTTATCTGGAACGTATAACACAATGTCGGGCAGTGCTGTTTAAAATCACCAAAACTGTTTAGAATCACCAAAGCTACATTCTGAAATATAGCCAATAAATCCTAGTTCTTCTTCATTAATGCTCTTTAGTTTTTAAAAAATAAATAAATGGCCCAAATTACTTTACTTGCTCTCTTCCAAATACTTTAACCTGTTCTACTTAACCATTCAAAGAAGTGTAGGAATAGCTTAAACATAAAGGTGAGCCCGCTTCAAATAACACAGGGAAAATACAAATGGGAACGAAAACAGGGGTAAAAAAACCCGGGTCTGTTTGCACCCGTTTTTAATGGGAACGATGGGTCAGATTCGATTACGACTCGGGGGGAAAAATCCAAGTCAGAATCGCAGCAAAATAAGCTGCTTTTTTTGCCCAGTGGGAACGGGGCCATTGTGTGATAAACATCCTGCATTTGCAAGTTTTTTTTCAATTTAAATCTAGTTTAAATCCCGTTTCTGAACAGGATTCCACTAGTGTGATAAGGTCCATCCACACCCTAACTGAGTCTGCTTATCTATCCAAACACACACACACACACATTCATTAATTCATTTGTTCATCCATCTAAACCATGGGATGCCTGTGTCGGTGTGTCAGAAATTATTTCTAAAGCACCTTACACAAAACTAACCATGTGAACGTCCCCACCCTACTCCACACTTGCATTTTGAAAGAAATATATGACACTCTTCATATTCTCTCTTTCTCTATCACACACACACACAGAGAAAAGAAAGCAATTTAGAGACCATCAGAAAATGCTTAGCATCTCTTCATTGAGGCTCTCCTCCATGGGATACCAGTCCCTTTCCCCACTTGGCTGATGTGCTGAATCTCTCCATCCAGCCATCTCTGCCACCCCAGCCTCCACAGACACAAGGGGAAAGGCCTTTTGCATCTGTCCTTCCCTCTGAGCTACCTGGTCATTCTTGCAGGAGTGCAGAGCAGAGAGAGCTTTCCTGAGGGGAAACATGCATGCAATCTGTCTCAGCCAAAGGAGGGGGAGGCAGCTGAAGTGGCAAATGCAGCCAGGAACAAGAGGACGTGGGTGTAGTCACAGACCCTGTTGTATTGGTTGCTATGGTTTCCTCTTGTGCACAGGAGAGGAGGGTGCCAAACTGAGATGGGGAACTGACAGAGAAAGACTGTGAGCCAGATGGAAAAGTGCTGCAGGCTGCATCTGGTCTGCACATCAGCCATTCCCCCGTCATTGCATTAGAACTCTTTGTATGTACAAAATGACACATTGAAGGTACCTGGAACACTACCAGCAAGCAATTTCATACCCTGGGGAAACCAACATAATATAGCATCCCTCACTTGACTCAGCTATCTCAAGAAGTCAACCCACAATATTTGACATCAGCCAAAAATTCTGAATACTCATGGAGCACTACACATCTACAGTATGTTTGTATGGTACAATGGCCAAGACATTTTGCCTGAGGAAGAACAACCTACTCCTTGGCCCTAAAAAAACACAGCATGCAAAGGGATCTTGTAGCACCTTTGAGACTAAGTGAAAGATGTTGTAGCAAAAGATCTTGTGCATCTGAAGAAGTAGACCAAGGAGTGAAACAGACTGGCAGCTTCAGCTGGCTTCGGGGTGGCATGGGGGCGTGACCTTTTCATGATGCACGTACCAATGCCACTCCCAAGCTGGCATCATGCCACCTGCCTGACCAGATGGCAGGCAGCATTGCGGTGCTCTGGTAATGCAGCATTCACACGCTGAAAAGTTGTAGCCGCGGCAGAAAAGGTGCCCCTTTTTCAGCGCAAAAAAGAACGGCATTTTGCTGTTTCTTTTTGCACTGGAAAAAAGCCAGACTGGGGGCCTGGCGTACAGTTGCTGCAGCCCCAATCAGGTGCTCAAATGGGTGGTGTCAAGCCACTCCTAAACAGCCGTCTGTTTCAGCTCCAAGTCTATGAAAGAGTATGCTACCACTTCTTTTGCTCAGTTAGTCTCAAAGGTGCAATAAGTTCTCTTTGCATACTGATATTCCATACTAACATGGCTAGGTCTCTAAAAAAATACCCACAGTAATCATACATTAAATAACTATTTTCTTGCCTTTCATAATGCACAAAATTCATGGCCACTTTATTCTGCTAGACAGATTATGGGTGGGATTCACACGAATGAGTACTGCACCATACATCTCTATATCATCACCATCATAGAACACACACCCTTTTCACCAGACATATAGTATTTTATGTGCTGGTGGGTTTTTTTTTAAAAAAAGTATCAGCATTTTATATCTTATAAATATTTATGTGCCACCTTTTCTTGACTCATGCCCAAGGCAGAACAATGACACAAATAAAATAAAATAACTGAATACAGCAGAATATTAGATTCAAATGCTGCCACTAATGTGACCTTGAACCTCTGGTCTCTCATGTCCTAGTCCAACACTCAAACCACTCCACCATGCTTTTTGTCTGGCGGTGTGCTGTCCAGAAATAGTTTGAGCCACTAGCTTGTGAAAAGTGAGATCTAGGGCACAGAGTGTTTTAGGAGTTTATCACATGGGATGGTTCCCATGCAGAAACTGAATTTAAACCAGAAAAAAAGCAGGTAGATTTTCAAACAACATTGGGGATTAACCCGCACAAAAAATGAAAAACAAAAACAAAAACGCAGAAGCAGGTAGATTTTCAGATGTTTGTATGAAGGTGAAATAACACAACATTAACCCAAATAGAAAGTCTCCAAAACCCGCTCCTTTTTACTTTGGGGACTTTTAAAACCCATATCTACATGGGATTTCAACAATTTGCCTCCATGTGATAAACTCCTTATACTGCTAATAATAATAATAATAATAATAATTATTATTATTATTATTATTATTATTTGTATCCCACTTTTTACAAAGGAATCAAAGCGGATTCCATCAGTATAAATAAAACATCAAACAATTAAAAATTACAATTTAAAACCCCGAAAACCCCAACTCTCAATCATAAAAACAGTGATCAACCCATAAAAAGAGATTAAACATTAAAAAATGTAAAACTGTCCACTAGGAATACACTGATATTTCAGGCAGATTATCACAAAAAACGAGTCTTCCTCTAGAGGAGGGGTGGGGACGGGGGCAATGGTATCAATCAGTTTTGATATGAGTATCAATAGAGGTATCAGTAGCAGGGAGGCAAGTCTAATGGATCTAACCTAGTCTGGAAACGTCTGCCAGAAGAGAGCCATCTTAGTAGCCTTTTTAAAGGCTTCCAAGGTGGTAATATGGTGGATCTCATCTGGCAGGTTGTTCCAGAGTCTGGGAGCGGCTGATGAGAAGGTCCTCTGGGTCACCGCTGAAAGTCTGGTCTTCTTAGGTTGTAGCAGATTCTTCCCAGAGGACCGAAGTGTGCAGGGAGGATTATATGGAAGTAGGCGCTCCAGCAAGTAGTCAGGACCCAAGCCATGTACTATACTAAGGCTGCAATTCTACACATACCTACCTGGGAAAAGTCCCATTGAATGCAGTGGGACTCCTGATTAGAAACATGGCATTGCACTGTGATTGTGTTTTTAAAGAATTATCTGAAACTTCAATTTGTTTGGAAAGGTGATATATACAGTGAACATGGCACGGAAACAAACTAGTGCAAAGGTGCTATAAACATGTAATAATCTATCCTGAATTATGAAGGTATGAATGACAGTTACTATACCCACTGCTGACTAGAAAATTTGACCTCTTTTCACCTTGATGGAGTTGATGGAAAGAATTTCTGGTAGGAACATGTGATATAAGGAAATATATTTAAACAGGCATGGATGATCATGATGAGGTCAATAGGCAACAGTTCTGGCCTGACCTATGCTGTCTTTTGTGAAAGAGCTGTATCTTATTGGTGATACAAATGCTTTGCATGCAAAAAGAACCAGGTTCACAACCCCTGACATTTCCATTTAAAGAAAAAGATGGATGATAGATGACAGGAGAGATTCGTGTCTGTCTGAAAATCTGGAGAAGTACTGACAATCAGAATAGGCAATGCTGAACTAGATGGACAGATAATATTATCTTGGTATAAGGGAGATTTTTATGGTTCCTGATAATTTCTGTACATTTGTAGAGAAGAAGAAAGTAAGAAGGAAGGTACGTCCTTCAGTTCAAAGAATACATTCAGTTTCAGAGAGGTTTGTAGAGTTACATTCTTGTGGTGAGTAGAATCAAAAGTAACAGAAGAGACATACCAACCTTTTAGAATTTTGGAGGGGAGGGAACAGTGTAAGTGCTGGATGGGTTACACTGCCCCTGAAATTCCAGGTTTGCAACTTGGGCATACTCCTGTACTCAGATCTGAGCCTGGGTGCTCATGTTTCTGCAGTGGCCAGAAATGACTTTTGCACAGTTAAAATTAATGTACCAGGTGAGACCTACCTAGATAAGTCAGATCTGGTTGGGATGACACATGCCTTGATTAAATAATGTTTGGATTACTATAGAGATTATTGCATGCAAAAATAAAGTGACTCACGCCTGCTGGGATACAGTCGCTTACGGGATGCAATTGGGAATTATTGCACAAAAATGCCAGTGATGCCACTGGGCGACTGCATCGTGGCTGCATCCAGACTCCCCGCCATGCTCAGCCTGCTGATTTGCTGACACAGGAAGCTCCTGTTTTTGAAAAGTGGTGAGCTAAGAGTGGATGGGAACCAGGATTCAGCCAGGATGCAATCACTCGGCAGCATCGGCGGCATTTTTTGTGTGATAATTCCCCATTGCATCCCGTAAGCGACTGTATCCCGGCAGTGATAAGTTGGTTTATTTTTGCATGCGATAATCTCCTGTAACAAGCTCTATGTGGGACTGCCATTGGAAACTGTTGAGAAACTTCAGCAGGTGCAAAATGCTGCAGCCAAATGGTTTACAGGGAGTTTAAATGTGACTCTTCCATTGAAAGAACTTTACTGTTTGCCCGTCTGTTTCTGGGCACCATTCATGGTTTCGACCTTTAAAGCCCTGCATGGCTTAGGTCCAGCCTGTCTGAAAGATTGTATCACCTGATACAAGTCAATGCAAGCTTAAAGATCAGCAGGGGAGGGCTTTCTCTCCCACCAGCTTCCCAAATGCATTTGGTGAGGAGGCAGGAGAGGGCCTTCTCCTTGACTGCTCCCAACTGTGGAACACCCTTCCATGGGAGATCCAGTTAGGGTTACCATAATTTGCTACCACCAAATCGGGACAAAACGTACAAAAAACATCTCAGGTAGTAGAACTGAAAGAGAAAGAGATGATGTACCTGTGACGAGACTAAATTCATCTGAAAGCAGTCTAGGAAAGCTCACGCTGCCAACTTCTTGCTGTTTCTTAGGGGCCCAGCCAGCCGGCTAGGCCCTACATGGTGCTGCCGCCTCTGGAAGAAGCCGCTGCAGGAATCCTCCATGGCAGCCTTTCTCCAGAAGGCCTAGCCAGCTGGCTAGACCCCACACAGCACTGCCGCCTCTGGAGGAGGCTGCTGGAGGACTCCTTCATGGCGGCCTTTCTCCAGAAGGCCTAGCCGACCAGCTAGACCCTGCACAGCAGTGCCACCTCTGCAGGAGACTGCTGGAGGATTCCTCCATGGCAGCCTTTCTCCAGAAGGCTTAGCTGGCTGGCTAGGCCCTACACGACGCTGCAGCCTCTGGAGGAGGCCACTGGAGGACTCCTCCATGGCAACCTTTCTGTACAGGGGCTAGCCGGCTGGCTACGTGCCACACAGTGCTGCTGCCTCTGGAGGAGGCCTCTGGAGGACTCTTCCATGGCGACTTTTGTTTAGATGGCATAGCCATAAAAAATGTGGATATCCCAGCAGAAACTGGGATATGGCAACCCTAATAATTAATTTAATTTGTTTTATTTATATACTGCTATTCCAAAGATCATAGCGGTGAACAGCAAGTAAGCTAATTAGCAAGTAAGCTAATTTGCCCCCAACAGTCTGGGTACTCATTTTAGCGACCTCGGAAGGATGCAAGCCTGTGTCGAGCTTGGGCCCTTTTGCTGGTCTTGAACTCGCAACCTTGTGGTTTTGAGTGAATGGCTGCAGTACAGACATTTAACCACTGCGCCACCAGGGCTTCTAGGTCCAGTTGGCCTGCTCCCTTCTTTCTTTCTACTGGTAAATGAAGACCTTTTTGCTGAGGCAGACCTTTGAGATGTGAACTATGTTGTTTGTTTGTTTTCTGTCCAGCCTTTTGCCCAAGATGGGATTCAACATGGCTTACCATAATTTAAAAAGATGAAACTAAAACATTGATTTACAAAAGTTAAAAAAGAATTTAACAACAATATTATTTTTAAAGACACAAAGGCACGTTACAGACTACTCAGAATAGTCAGTCTCGCACTGCTGCCAGTTGCAGCGTCCGGGAACCGCAGTAGCCCAACAGCGCGGTTCCCGGACGCTGCAAAGAAGGAGCGCGAAAATCACGCTCCTTCCTCTGCCCTGGAAGAGACGCCGCAAGTGCCAAAGCGCACACTCACGGCATCATTTCCGGGATGCAACGTGCGGACGCAGCACGTCCGCTACGTCAAGATGGATACGGACTCAGTCCATGCTAGGGTTAGGGGTGTCTGGAAGAGACGCCCTTTTCTAACCCTAGCACAGACTGAGTCCGTCCTAGGGTGTCCGTCTGTAATGGGCCAAAGACTGTTAGCTACAGTAAGTGTGGTGTGCTGTATTTTATTTTATTTTTCAATTTTTTATTAGTAATTTATGTTTTAAACATGTCTTAACTGTTTCATCATGGCTTTAATAGCACTGACATTTAATTCTTTTTAAAAACTTTTGTAGAGTAGGGTTTTTAATGTAATATTGCTTTGTATTTTTTGTAAGCCACCTTGGATGCCATATCAAGAGAAAGGTGGGGTACACATTCAATTAAAAGAGGCAGGGAATCACCAAATAATGACATCACAAAAAATGGGCCATGGAATCTGTATTTGGCACCAGATCTTCAATATAAAGGCAATGTAAATAGGGACCTGTCATACCCTAAAGACTAATAAATTGAACGTAGTTTCAGCTTTCATGAACTATAGCCTACCTCATTGGGTACATGAATGAAAGAGCATTAATCTGAGAAGAGAGCAGGGGTGTTAGGAGTAAATATTTTCATATTCTATTCCTGCTATTTTACTATGGCTGTTACCTGTATAATGCACAAAAATAAAAGTTTATGTGCCACATGTTTCTAAAATTCAGCTACATCTTCCTTATTTAATTGGTGTTTCCAGCTGATGCAAGCCAACCAGAGCTCAAAACTGGAGTATTTTAGCTGAACTCAGTCTATATGTTTCCTTATTCTCCCGTGCACCTCCAAGAAGGGTTTGAGAGGAAGATGTAACTGCTTCTGAAAACTGTGGGAACTCCCAAAATTACTTGCTGCAACTTCACTTTTCTTTTCTAACTCAGTTTCTATGTCAGTCACCACTATAGGGGTTGGTATCCAGCATTTTACTTTCTTCCAATTATTTATAATTGAAATTAAGGTATAGGGTGAGGGCTGATAATGAAATCCAAGCTGAATTCACATGTTGAGTTTTCTGAGCTGCTGGTATAACGGTGTGAGATGCAACAGCACACCAGGAATCATGCTAGTAAAAATATTCTCTCGGGCTTTTGAAGTAAGTTGAACTGAATGGTTGCACCCAAGTCCACAATTCATAGTTCATAATTAAGTGTTTAAAGAAATAGTTGCTATCTCTCCCTCTCTTTAATTGGAGTTATGTAGACAATAAAATAGTCTGTCGGTGCAGCACTCACTGAATTGCATATCCAAAACTGACTTTCTCAGTGCACTCCTGTGAATGACAGCACTAGAGATCTCTAGTAGAAAATTTAAAATTACTCAACAAATTACATATCCCATGTTTCCATAAAATGAAGCTATAGCAAAGTGGGATCAAACTGCTATAACTTTGCAGAATAGTAGAATCCTGAACATACAGTGTTTTAGATTCTGCCACAAGCCTATACAAGTAACTTGCATAGCACAGTATAACAAGTAATAATAATAATAATAAAATTTATTTATATACCGCTTTTCCAAAACTGATCAAAGCGGTGCACAACAAAGAATACAAAATACAATAATCAAAAATAACAACACGATATATACATAACATTAAAACTTGACAATAAAAATTCAATCGCAATTTAAAACCATAAAAACCATATCAAAGCCAGCTGTGTTGATAATCAATGGTACAAGATACATATCGGGAGGGAAACCACACATATCAAGGCACATGGGGGAAAGCTTGATGGAACAAGAAGGTCTTTTAAAGAGATCTAGGGAGGTGATGGAGCGGAGCTCCTCAGGAAGGGTGTTCCAATTTTGTGGGGCCGAGATGGAAAAGGCCCTTTGTGAGGTCGACGCATATCTCGCAGTTGGCACCCTCAGCAAATTCTTCCCGGCCAACCTGAGTGTGCAGGGCGGATTATATGGGGAGAGGCGGTCCTCCAAGTAACCTGGGCCCAAGCCATTTAGGGCTTTATAGGTAATTACCAACACCTTGTATTGCGCCCAGAAGCGAATGGGCAGCCAATAAAGATCTTGTAAGATGGGTGTTATATGGTCAGCTCTAGAACAACCGGCAACCATGTCAGGAAAAAGCCACATGGGATATATAGTCACAAGAAATATAATATGTATATGAATGTGTTTGAAAGTAACATGACACAGCAAAAGCAATTGAAATGTCACATAGGTGTTGCATATAATGTAATTAGAAGGTCCTAAAAGCCAAGGACATATGTGGCAAAGACAAAGTGAAAAGGTGCAAATTGATATCACCTGAAAGTCATTGAGTGGACAGTAATGTATGATGCAATGTGAGGTCTAGGTTGAACCAAGTATGGTATGTCAATCATAATGTATGTACACGCCCAGGAGGTGGCAACTGTATAATGAATAGAGAGACAAATGTCTATATAAGCAATAATGTATGGCAATATTTTTTGTGGGTATTGAGGAGTATAGTAGTGTGGATTTTGTGAGTAGTGAATTGGTTTGTGCATAGTGTATATATTAGAATAACAGTAGATCTTTTTAGAAGACTGCTGTGTTGACTGGTGTCTTGAGAGCTGAACAAGAACCAGCAGACTCCAGAGAAGATTGGAAGACATCTTCAGCCAATTCTCAGAGCTACTGGTCAAACTGGTTGTTCTTCCGCTGACCAGGGGGGTGAGAGTGAAAGCCAGGAGAAGAGCTGCAACTCCCATCATCCCTAACAGACCAATCTTGCTGCCATATTCTGCACTAATTGAAGCTTCCGGGATTGGTACAAGGGCTTCCCCATGTAGAGTGCATTACAGAAATCCAATCGAGAGGTTACCAGAGCGTGTACCACAGTTTCAAGGTCCCCCCGGCCCAGATAGGGTCGCAGCTGGCATATCAGCCGAAGCTGATAACAGGCGCTTCTGACCGTCGCATCCACTTGAGATGTCAATTGGAGCGACGAGTCCAGAAGCACCCCCAAGGTGTGAACTGAGTCCTTCAGGGGGAGCGTGACCCCATTCAGGACAGGTGGACAAATTTCACTACCCGGGCCCGGGGAGCCTATCACTAGTACTTCCGTTTTCTCTGGATTCAGACTGAGTTTGTTTTCCCTCATCCACCCCATTACTCTCGTATGCATTAGTATGCCCTTCCACACAAGAGAAGGATGGCCCAAATTAAAGAATGGGATCAAAAGGCATGCTGTAACTATCTCTTGGGCAATTCTAATGACATGGGGGGAGGAGGGAGAGAATAAGCACCCAAATAAAGGCTTCGTGGGATACATTTATGTAAATAGCAGGCAAATAGGAGCCCTGATGGCGCAGTAGTTAAATGCCTGTACTGCAGCCATTCACTCAAAACCACAAAGTTGCGAGTTCAAGACCAGCAAAAGGGCCCAAGCTCGACTCAGGCTTGCATCCTTCCGAGGTCACTAAAATGAGTACCCAGACTGTTGGGGGCAAATTAGCTTACTTGCTAATTAGCTTACTTGCTGTTTACCACTATGATCTTTGGAATAGCGGTATATAAATAAAACAAATTATACTACTGGATTATTGAGGCAGCAGGCTTTATCACAGGAAGCTTTTAAGCCACAATTCCCACAGGAAGGAAGTGGCATCAGCGATATTGATTGCATGATGCCACTTCCCTTCCATAGGTGCCCTGTCCCTGACCTATGACTTTTCATTCATGGGGGAAAACCCATGAATGAAATGCCAATCGTGCACTGCTGCAGGTGCAGAAAGCAATTCCTGTGTCAGTAGCACAATTGGCAGTGACATGGTCTCACTGTCCCCTCCTTCTCCTCCTTTCCTTCCTCCCCCTCCCTTTTAAAATCTCCCCCAACTTTTTTGCACTATTTCAGAACTCTGGAGCCCCGAATGAAATTTCAGAAATTGTTTTAAGAGGGGATCGGGACTGCAGAGCTCCAAAATAGCAAGAAAAAAGTTTTATGAAACATTTAAAAAACTGAAAGGCATGCTGGGCAAGGCATAAGAGAGGTAGGTAGGTAGGTAGGTAAGGAGGGAGGGAGGGAGGGGAAAGAGAGGAATGTGATGCTGGCAGCAGCCTCAGTCTCGCTAAAGGAAGAGGTGCGGTGGTGGCTGCTCCTATGCTGGTATTGTACCTTTTTGTTTTTAGTGCAGGATTTCAGCGCAAAAGGGGCTGGGGTGACAAAGCCCAGTGTCTTCTGTTCAGAACAGGTCAATCTGAGAAGTAAATCAGATGTCCTTACATGTCTTTCCAGGTTGAAAACTGGAATTGGGGATGAAAAATGGTGGGACAGAAGCCTTCCACAAGATTCTACAATTATTGGGAAGAGATTCATATATGCATGTGTGATGCTAGACTCTGGGTAAACCCAGGTAGAGCCAGTCAATAACAGCTCAAGGAATGCTACAAGGGGAGTGCTATGAAGGAAAGACTATAACCTAATGTCCTGTTATGATAAGTGGATGGATAGGGCCATTTTGAAATAGGATCATCTAGAAACAGAAGAGTTAATATATTTTGAAGAGGGTTGCGGTCTGATGGGATCTGAGAGCATGGAAAGAGTTCAGGGAGAAGTGTCACTGTTTGAAATAAGGTGTTACATTATACTGTGTAAGGAGTCAGAGTAAGGCTAGATATTTATCTCACTTACAGTTGTTGTGTTCTAAATCTCTCTGTGGTTGTTTTAATATAATATTAACAAAATACATCAGATACATTTTACCACACTGCAGCCAGTGACCATCACATCTACGTGCACTGCAAAGTGGTCACCTTAAGGCCTGAGTACCAGACCTAAGGGAGAATCTGAATGGTAAAAGGGCAAGGCAATTGATAGGAGCCCAAGGGTTAGAACTGTGGAGTAAACTTGAATAGGGGATTCTGATGCAGCATGTTTTTCCTGCACTGTGTGAATTAGTCCTTAAAGTTGGCAGCTGGCTTTCTAAAGACCTCTTATGTTAGGAAAACAATATCTCATCTGATATAATCAGTGTGGACTCCGAGATGAACCCCTGCCACAGTTTAGGCCTCCCTAGATGTCAGGCTGTGAACAAAAAATTGGCAACAGCAGCATAGACCTCAGCTGGGTCAATCAATTTAAAGTGTGCTGGAATGTGCTGTTAGTGCAACTCACAAGAGCCCCTCCACATCATATATCAACTTGATCACATATGTGGATGTGCAGAAACAACAAATATTTTCTGATGACGTGAAGGATGGAAGACAGCCATTTGAAGTCAGGATTGACTGCTAGCAAGAGTGGCAGTACTGCCAAGTCTGCTGCGTTTGGAGTTATTTAACTGTCAAGCACAGCTCATGGAACTTTGTATGAAAGCAATTGCACATCAAAGCTCTGTTCTCTTTGTTTCCACTTGGCTTGGATACAGACTTAGTCAAACCCAGACTTAGCTGTTTTTTACAGCCGATCCACTGAAATCCATGAGACTTGAATTTGCTATGGCCACTGATTTCAGTGGGTCTATTTTAAGCATAACTGCATGGATCGAAGTCCTTATGGACTGTGCAGGAGCCATCAAGAAAAGTTATAAGTAAAAAGGAAGGAAGGAGCAGATGAAAAAACCCATTAAATGCAGCATATGGAGTTGCAAGAGATGAGTACTCTGTTTAAAGATGTTTATAAATACTTAAGTCAGCAAATGGGTTTTATGTAACTTGTTAGCACCTCTTCTGGTTAGTAAAAGTTTTGAAAAGGTTAGAAAGCAAGATTAGAGCTCCTGCTATCCTGGACAGCCATCACAGTCCAGGAAAAAATAGGGGATTATAGAAAGAGTGCTGCTGCAATGACTCCAAAAACAGTGATATAACATGAGAAGGGTGTTGTTGTTGTTGTTGTTGTTGTTGTTGTTGTTGTTGTTTTTAGGGGGCAGGCGGGAATAGTTCCAAATAGTTATTTCTGCCTCCAGAGTGGCTCATTTAATTATTTATACATCCATGTCTGAATTAGCAGTGGAAAGCTATAACCTTTGCACCAGATCTTGAGCTTGCCTCTGGCTACATTCTTCTGTGCTTCACCAAATGTGGCATTCAGGACCAAGATCAAAGGGCCTCCATTCCCATAATCTCAGTCCTGTATCTAGATTTCTCTTTCTCACCCATTAGCTAATCAATCTGTCTAAAGTAGAACTCCACCTGCAGCTTTAGCCCCTAAGTCTTTCATGACCACCTGCAAATGGTCACAAGTTTTTGATATTAGGAGCATCTAGTTCTGTGGCCTCTGCATGCAAAGTCATCCAAAGTGCATCAGGCCCCAGGAGGCTTGCCCAGCTTCTCTTGTTTTTGTATCCCTGATGATCAGTAGAGGAGCATCAGATCTCTCTTTCCTGAAGTCCTGCAGATCCCAAGATTACCCCAGCCGTTAATGCATACTAATAGCTTTCTAATTCAGGTAGGATTTGAGCAATATACTGCTAGCTGAGGCAGGTACTTTTAACAGAGGTAGCGGGAGGTGTGTTGTACTTTTCAACTGGTATCCCTTTTATATTGCCTTAAACTTGATCTTTCTTTAATACTATAATGTGCTTAATTGTGTGTTGATGACAACTTATTCTACTTTTATATTGATCTGTTTTTTAATCTTGTAATAAGACATTTGAAATCAAGTCTGAGGTGAATGGTGGGATAAATCAAATAAATAATGGAAACAAAGGGGATAAGGGGGGATAATAGAAGGGAATGTAGCAATTCATGTGATTTATCATTCCAAGAGAAAAGGATGAAATAAATCATAACTGAAGTGCAAAAATGTTCTGAGAAGTTCTTTCAGTTTCAGCATCCCTGTTCAACCAGAAAGACATTTTGAAAGATATCAAGATTGAAAGACTCTGAAACCTAACAGTTCATAAAAGGGCAGCCAACTTAGTTCTCATAAGAAAGAAAAGAGTTATGGAAAGATTTTGATGATGGGAGGAAGGAATTTGTGAAAAGTTGCCATTGGTTTGCCCCAAATTTGCAGGATTTACAGTAGTACCTATTTCTGGTTACTAACACAGTGTGATCTTTGCATATTTGTTTTTGTTGTGTGCCTTTAAGTTTTCCAACTTACAGTTACCCTAATGTGAGCCTATCACAGATTGTTTTGGGCAGAATTTGTTCAGAGGGGTTGCCCTTGCCATCCTCTGAGGCTAAGAGAGATGCCATATTCAACAGGCAACTTCAAGGCATGTACACACACAAGCTGACAAAGACATAGCTGTGTTAGTCTGGAATATCAGTATGCACAGAGTCTTGTGCAGGGTGCTAAGCCCCTGCCCCTCCACAGCTTTTCCTCCCTCAATGAATTAAAAGTGCCTATGGCCTGGCAATGAGGGATGGGTGGGATAGGGGAGGGGGGAGCAAGGTTTAAGGATTGTCAGCCAAGGGACAATCCTTAAAAGGAAAAGGGCAAGGTGGTATGATCCTCATGTTTAAAACAACAACATCCTAAAAAGCAGTAATTATCAATATCATTGATAATGGCACACCATAAAAACAGGGGGAACTCTCTGGGTAAAGATAGTTTCAAAGCAGATGGGAAAAGAAGTGAAGAATGAAATGGTATGAAATAGCATGCAAAGTAAATATATGTTGGAAAAATGCAGGAAAAAAACCTTAAAAGACACCCATCTGAAAAGCCCCACAGATAAGGCCATGAGGACTGGGTGGATCGTCCACATTTCATCTTGTCTCCAACCTTCGCTTTATCCACAAATAGCCCTATTATTTTCTTTCTTGTGAAGTTGCTTGTTTGACCAGAGCCATGGGAAGGTTTTTTGGCTTCCACCAGCATACAAAACATTTCTTTAAAAGGGGTGCAAAAAGCTATTATGAGATGTTGTGTACATATTTAACTTTTATTCTTACAGTTGTACTGAAGAGAGTAATTGAGTAGGTGGATAGAATAAGATGTTGCACGTACATACATTTGTACATATTTTAACCAAATTTTTATCCGGCCCTGATTATTCTTTTTTGCCCCTCACTTTGGTTTTATGGTAATTTATCTGCATCTACTCTAGCCATGCTATACCAAATTTACATGGCTCTTTTGAGAGAGGGCATCTCTTGGGTATCATAAAAATTGGTAGCAGGAAATGCGTGTGAAGGAATGAGAATCACATATTTAAGTTTAAAATGGAATCTGAATATCACCTGAACATTTCGAAAAGAAGTATTTGAATAATCTATATGCCTTAAATCTGAGTATTTTATATCAGAAAAAATGTGATGTTTTAGATTTCTTTATTTTAAAAAACCCTGTAGCCTTAGTAGTCCTTGTTTGATGGCATTATGGTTTTGTGCTCTGCTGTAATAAATAAAGTGGTTCATTACTAGCAGGCATTAGGCTCTTCACTCTATGGTGCAAGGTACCAAGATGAGCTTTTAAGATCTAAAATAACTAAAAAGATAATTAGCTACAGTGCAATCCAAAGTGGGGTCAGGAAGAATAGTGAAGCAGCAGATGCATCACTGCATCCAAAGGCCTGTTTGGCTTGAACTTTCCAGGGAAGAAGGTGGAGACTGTGAGAGTTCCCCTTGCCCATCGCTGTCTGTACAGCTTTAATTATGAGGAGAGAAAACTGCAGCTTCAGCTAGTGTGGATAACAGACCCAATGCTGGACCCTTCTGGAAAACACTACGGCTTTGACTCTGACAAGTCAATGCCATTTCTACCCCTCCCCTGCAATGCCCCATTTAGATTAACAAACACAAAGCTCTTGGGGTATTTTTTGGTCTTTTACTAGGAGCTGTCTTATTTTTCCTATGGAATGAATGGATAATTTGACCCCATGAAATGGGGTGTATTCACTTGGACTTCTGAATTCTGGTTGTTGATCACAGCTCACACTGACATTGTAATCATTTCATTATATAACATATATTTACTATGTCTTTCAGGTCTTTCTGGTGCACAGGGAATAAGGCATTTACAAAAGTTTACTAGTGGTGATATTCAGAGAGCCTGAGATTAGCCATCATGTTCAATTATGCTTTCAGAATCATACACCCAAAGCTGTCTTTTCATATTTTATCATAATCATACTTTTCTACAAAGAAGGAAAAACTGCAGCTTTAAAATTTCATGTTATACCATTATCTTTGTCAAAAAGACTTAATTGAGGTTTTAAGGTCCATTTGGACCTTAAATTCTCCATTTTGAGAAGTGTCCCCCCACCACCACCACCGGGCCCAGAAGCAGTCTTGTTCTGCCTTGCAAAATTTCTCTCAGAGGCTCAGCTAACAACAGACTAGATCTGGGATTTAGGATTGCTTTCTTCTGCATTTTACTAGTTCAGAGATATATATACACTCTTCATCTTCATTTAAATATGACTAGCTAAGATATTTCTACTGTTCCAATAATTCCTCATATTAGTTTCTTATGTGTGTTGTGTGCCTCCAAATCACTTCCGATTACCATGGGATTTTCTTAGCAAGATTTGTTCAGAGGAGGTTTGCCATTGCCATCTCTTGAGGCTGTGAGCATGTGACTTGTACAAGGTCACCCATGGGTATCATGGCCAAGTGGGAACTGAACCCAGGTTTTCAGAGTCATAGTCCAAAACTCAAACCACTACTCCACGCTGGTTCTCTTTGGCAAGTGGGAATATAATAAAATTTAATAATCAATTTTATTTATATCGCCCGCTTCTCCCTTCAGATCGAAGCGGGATTACAACAGTAAAAACATCATAAAATACATATAAAATACATCAATCAAAAATAAAAAGGGGAAGAGATGTTACAGTATTGCTCACAGTCATAAGAATAGAGTCATCATAGTCAATGTTCAAAATCAGATTAGAGGAGATCCGTTGGATAGGCCCGCCGAAAGAGATCTGTCTTCAATGCCCTCTTGAAGGCTTCCAAAGAAGGTATAAGACGGATCTCTTCCGGTAAGTTGTTCCAAAGTCTAGGGGCCATTGCAGAAAACGTTTTACAAGAGGTGGTTTTCAACCTGGTTTTGTGGTGTTCTAATATTTTTGTGCCAGATGTCCTGAGAGTGCAGGGCAGATTGTGTAGGGAGAGGCGTTTCCTCAAGTAACTCAGGCCCAGGCCATGTAGGGCTGTATAGGTAATAACCAACACTTTGTATTGCGCTTTGTATTATGTCTTAATAACAGTCAAATATGACAAAGAGGGTTATTTTGCCTAAGCAATCTAAATATGCATTATGGTATAATGGTGCCTGGTTATTTATTTTTGTTGATAAAGATGTACAAAAAGGCCCAGTTGCTATAGACTGGAATATTGCAACTGTCTTATGCATGCATACATTTCTCTTATGCATGTGGTTGTATGCATGTTTGTTGTTGCTGAATTGTTATAGAGCTATTATTCCACTCAGTTTAGGCAGGAGCATTTAGAATTCTTAGCCAGAGAGCTTTTTGACCTCACTAAACCACAAATCCCAGAATCCCACAGGAGGCAGCCATAGCAATTAAAGTGGAAGAATAGTGTAGTGTAGTGTAGTGTAGTGTAGTGTGATATTGACCATTATTGTGTGCCTTCAAATTGTTTTATGGCAACCCTGGGGCTGAGAGTGTGTGACTTGTCCAAGGTCACCCAGTGGGTTTCCATGGCCAAGCGGGGAATCAAACCCTGATCACCAGAGTCATAATCCAATGCTCAAATCACTACACCATGATGGCTCTGTGTGCATTTATTTATTTATTTATTTATTTGCTTACTTATTTATTGCAATGTGTAATATATATATTCAGTTTACAATACAGTCGGCCCTCCTTATAGGCAGGCTTGCTTTCTGCGGCTTTGAGCTGACACGGAAGGCAAGCCCCGGCAGAAATAATGGCCCCATGCACCACCGTGATCACATTTTCTATAGGGCTTGAGTATACGCTCTTTTCCCCATATGAGGAAGGGTTCGGAACAGAACCGCCACGTATGGGGAGGGTGGACTGCACAAAAGTGGCGTTATGGGTGCTGATCCTAAGGCACAATCAAAGGAGATGTGAAATATCACAATTGTGTAATGAGGTGGAATGGCGCAAGTAAAGTACAACTCCATGAGCATAATGTTGTGCTGTATCTTACTGATGCAGGATCTCAAATCAATACTGAGCCAAAACACACTGCAGAAACAATCCAGTGCTTTAACTACCCTGGCTCAGTGCTAGGAAATTCTGGGAAATGTCGTTTGTTGTGGCACCAGAACTTTCTTACAGAGAAGGCTAAATGATTCACAAAACTACAGTTTCCAAAATTCCCTAGCATTGGGCCAGGACAGATAAAGTGGTCTCAGACTGGATTATTTCTGCAGTGTGTTTTGGCCCATTGTCTTCCTTGGATGTTGCATATTAAATAAATAATTTTGATGTCACACGCCGCCAGAGGACCCAGAGGTTGCGCCAGGGCTGCCTAAGGTGGCCCAAAATTGACTTAAGCAGGAGCAGATCTTTCCCAGTCCTGTTTGGGGTGGTAGCGGAGGGTGCCTTTGGGACCATGGCATGTGTTTGCCGTGGTCCTGAGGCGTTTTCAGAGGGGGCGGCTTCAAGTCATCCCTTCCTGCAGGTATGTTCCGGCCCTCTGTCATTCTGCATCCATCATAGGAGTTGCCATACTTAACAGCAGTTATGTTTTCAATTGTATTGTTTTAATCCTGTAAGTAGTTCTGAGTCCCAGTTTGAAGGAAAGGGAAGGATATAAATAATAATCAGCACCTTCAAGTGGCTGAGCTCCACATTACTGTTTCAGTGAACTTACAGAGCTGGTCCTTAGCTCTACTCCTATTGACCCTGAAAGTCATTCAGCTCAAAGGCACTGGTGAAGGTTGAAGCAACCACTGCATAAGAGAACATACTGCATCTATATCGCACACTTGTTAAGGGTGTGGCTTTTAAAAGTAGCCATGTTCCTGACATTTTGGAGCTTGACTGAACATGGAAAGCCCTTAAAACAACATTGTAAATGGAAAGTGTGGTGGGTTTTGTTGCTGTTGTTAATTGAATTCATCCTCTAGATAGTCTCCATTTTCACAAGCTAATTAGCTGCCTTTGTATCCCAGCTGCATTTCTTAGCCATATGGCACAGTTGCAACACATGTGTGCTGTCTTTTGCTTTCCATACGAGTACATTTTGAGTACAGCATGTCAGAAATTTCAGGTGCTTTCTGTCCATTTACAGAAGCAACACTCATGAGCCTCCTATCCAAAGGCACCTTAATTATACATTTACATTTCTTACCTCCCATGTTTTCAATTAAGACATCACTGCCTTTATGCTCCTGTGACAACAGATCATCTTCCTTTTACAGGTGTTCCTGTTTGGATTCCATTGCTGAGGTTAAAAATTACAGGTTACAACAGAACTTTTTTTTAAAAAAATAATATGCAATGTATAGTAGCAGGTGAAGCTCTTTGTAATGACAGACAGCAGCTGAAAATCTCTGTTTTCCTCAAGAGTAAGGTTGCAGAAAGAAAAGAGACAGAACCCAAAGGAGAATTAAAAGATGTCTTTTCATAAAACAGATTTGTGCAGGTAGGGATAGAGAAACATTCATTCTTGCATAATCTAGGCTGAGGTGATGTTGATATTTTATCTTCTGCCTATTTACCTTTTCAACTCCTTGTAATAGCATCTTCATTTAATTGATCTCACTCTCATTATGGTCTTCCTCTTAAACTCCTACAAGTCTTCACTGATATTTTCCACTACTGAATGGTTTATGTGTGCCTGAAAGTGGAGCACAGATATATCAGTGCCTTTCAGCCACGTTAGCTAAATGCTCAGAGGCAGGATACCTTTGATATCTCATATGTTAGAACAAGACTAGAGAAAATTCAGCCCTTCAGATGTTTGGGATTGTGTGTGTGCACATGTGCTTTCACATTGCTTGTCAATTTATGGTGACCCCTATGAATTGCAAAGGGTTTTCTATGAGAAGGAATACTCAGAGATGCTCTGCCATTGCCTTCCTCTGAAACATAGCTTATAACATATTTTATTCCTTGACAGTCCCCTATCTAAGTACTAATCAAGTCCTGACCCTGCTTAGTTTTCAAGATTGGACAGGATCTTGTGCCTTCTGTTTGGGACTATATTTCATATAATCCCTTTTATTGACCTTGCTAGATGGGTCTTTGGAGAATTAAAGTACAAAACTTCTGTAAGGCCAGAGGTTCTTCAGTTCTGCTGAAAAAAAAAAAAAAGCTAATAGGAGATGGTGACCAAATCATGCCCTTCTTGTAAGCTCTCAGAGGCATCGTATCCACTACTGGTTCTGGAAACTCAAGGCTGACCAAACTAGATGTCCATTTAAATCAGTATGTTAGTTTTTATCAGAGCTTACAAACTTACTTTTTAAAGTAATTGCTTGTATAACTTGATAGAAACCCTCCAAAGTAATTAATTGCGTGACTTGCCCAAGGTTACCCAGTGTGTTTCCATGGCTGAGCAGAGAATTGAACCTTGATCTCCACAGTCATAGCCCAATGCTCAAACCACTACACCACACTGGCTGATATGTAGCATAAAAATAAACTTTAGCTTAACCTGGCAGCTCACATCAAACAGTCCAGCCCACATTCCTTGTGATTGGACAGGTTATAAATATATTATTATTATTATTATTATTATTATTATTTTTTTCCCCCCCCACAACAAAAAGGTGGTGTGTGTGGGGGGTCCTCCTTGTGCTTTCCATTAACAGGAAATGCTAACCTCTATAATCCGGGAGACTGCCAGGGGATATGGCTCCTACAAATACAGATCAAGATACTGTACCACGAAGCCACATTGAGAAGTCTGAACTGGAGCCGCATGAGTTATTAGTGAAGTTTAATCTCTGCTGATGTAATATTTTCCTCCATGGGACGCTGTTGAGCATGATCCATGGGAACAAATTGTTGTGTCAAAACTGAAAAGGTGTATGGATTTCACAGTGAAGATCTGGAAGCAGGATTTCTCTCTCTCTTTCTTTCTCTCTCTCTCTCTCTCTCTCATTAATTATTTAGTTTCTTTTCCTGCAGAATTGAAGTGTAAGTGAGCTGATTGTATGTGGGCTCATGCCCGGGAATAAGGGTGAAAAGATGCTCATGAAAAAAAAGGGGGCCCTGTATCTTCACAGGATGTAGAATTTGGGGAAGTGAGAAGGGGTGGCAAGAAAAATCAGGACTAAGCAGAGGAAGGCAAAAGAATAGCAAATTCTGGGGATCCAGGGTCCAGATCCGTTTTCCACCCTCAGGACCCTCCACAGCCCACATCACCCTTGGAAATGTCAAAAATCTGGGGTGGGTAAATCTAAACAGGAATTTGCTGACATTCAGATTTCATTGAGCTGGCTTGCCAGCAAGGGGAGGAACCAGCAACACTGCTGTTCTCAAAGGCTTCTATGAGTGGCATTAGTTTTCCAATATGTTAAATTAATTTTAGGGGATTCTTTGGAAGGTCTGGGGGAGCATGAGAGGCTTCAAGAAACTTGTTGAGGGCTGCAGGCAGCTGATGGCCCACCATTTGAGCATCTCAGGATTTAAAGGTATAAGATTCTGTCACCTTTGCTCCTGGTGATCCTAATTCCTGTGAAAATGTATTTAAATGCTCTTTCAGAATTAAAAGGTCGCAAGGAAAAAACTGGATTCTGTTGCAAAAATCCTCCTATGGAGAGCAGTTTATATTAATGCTAGGGTTGGAAAGCAGAGAAAGAGGGACAGAAAGAAAAGGTAAAAGGTATGGGAACTGAGGTTTTAATTCATTCCACGCTGCCTCTATTTATTATTTAGTGGGAGAACTGGATATATATGGGGATAAGTGAGTGACTTCAAGACAAATTCTGAAAATACTCTTACCTATTCTGTATTCCTTCCAATTTCCTTTTAATAACTATGTAATAATTAGATGAAGCAATCACCATTGTCAGTGTGCAGCCAATCCCCATTCTTGTATAATGTGAAGGTGTATCTGCATTGCACAGTTATATCAGTTTTGTAACATTTAATAGTCCATCCCAAGGCATCCTGGGAGATATACTTTGATGAGCTAGTCTCCCCTGACACTACATTTCTCAGGGTACTTGAGATGAGTGAGACTGATTATTAAGAGTTTAATTCTGTTGTAGAGAAAGACTCAGAGTATCTGAATTTAGGAGTGGACTAGAATTCTCTAGAGTCATTCTAACCTCACCACGCTAGAAATTCCAGAATTCCTTAAGATGGAGCTATTGCCAAAGCAAAAGCCATGACATTAATGTAAAGTGTGTAAAGCTTGGCAAAGGTACTGTTTGGACTGCTACACCATAATAATAATAATAATAAAATAATAATAATAATAAAATAATTTTATTTGTAACCGCTATTCCAATACAGATCATAGCGGTTTCCAACATTCCAAAGTTCACAAAACAATGGTAATAACAATATCCCAACAAAGGCAAACCCACCCTCCGTACAAACGAAACCCGGCATAAACAAACCAAAGACTATACAAAACTACAACAAAATAAACCATAAAAAAACCTATACTAGAGCTGAATATCAATATACATCGTCGAGGGGGATGGGGAATTAGAATAACATTGGTGCTCATGGGGGGGACACAGTCCATGAGCATACACATCCCCACACCACCGACAATGTAACAGAGCAGCAACAGAGTAAGACTACTATCCAGTCGTTCCTCTGCTGCAGACGCAGCTATAGGATCCGTGTCCCATACGGCCATGCGCAATTGGCGCAGGTACGCCTCTGTGAGTCCGTTGGCAGCAGGTCCTGGGTGAGGTGCGCGCTGCGCTGATGGAAACCACCCCCAGGGAGCCGCTCCGCGCAACACGGCAAACAAACCAGTCCTCGGGGCCTTAGAGGGGGAGGCGAGGAGGTTCCCCAGCTAGCTGGTTTTATGGCGTGTCGCTGCCACCAACACGCCTCTCCCACTGCTTCCCCCAGGTGTTCCTGGTCTCCTCGGTCCTGGGCAGTGCCGCTGTGAGTCCGTTGGCAGCAGGTCCTGGGTGAGTGCGCAGCTGCCGCTGATGGAAACCACCCCCAGGGAGCCGCTCCGGCAACAGCGGCAAACAAACACAGTCCCTCGGGGCCTTAGAGGGGAAGCTGATAGACAACCGACTGAAGGGAATGTGAGAAGGTGACCCTAAGGCCTAATGAGTAGACCTATGTTAAAGAAAACAGTTTACAAAGAAAATTTGTATGTTCCTCAATGATTTCCCTTAGGAAAAATGTACAAAATATTGCTGAGCCACATTCCAAATATCTTGATGTCTTCTGTTTATTATAGTAACACAGAAGACCAAAATAAGTACAGAAGAAGAAATGTGATATACATACCATAGCCTGAAAATGGTTCTCACCCCTTTATGTGTGAGTTTGTATGTATGTCATCCCAGTTTGGCCATCAAACCCATTGGACGACCTTGGACAAGTCTTATATCTCTGCAGGGGGGTTACAGACCGCCTCTTTGGGTGGGCTGTACCCGCCCCTTTCCCGCCGGATCGGGGCCTGAGTTGCCAGAACGGCAGCCGCTGAGGCTCCGATCCGCCGCTTTTCAGGCTGCGGGGAAGCAGCAAAACGCCGCTTCCCCGCAGCCTGAAAAGGGGGTGTCCTGGGGCTTCAAGCCCCAAGGACACCCCCGCGGCGGCGGGGAGGGGGAGAAAGGGGCCGCTTGGCCCCTTTCTCTCTTGCTTCGCTGGCGCAGCCGTCTGAAGGCTGCGCCCAGCGAAGCACAGCGGCGCCGCGGACCAGGAAGGAGACTCCGAAACGGAGCTCCTTCCTGGTCCGCGGAAGGGCGCCCTAGGCGCCCTGCCGCAGATTGAGGACATCACGTCCGCACTGCCCCGTCTAGAGGCGCGCGGCCGTCACGTTCCTCACGGCGGCGGCCATATGGAGGGCTGCTGCTGTTTAGTGCGTGACGAGCACGCACTAGGTCTAGGGCGGTGCGGAAGTCCCGCCCTTTTGTAACCTAGTGCGTGCTCATCACGCACTAAAGTGCCGGTGTGTAACCGGCCTCAGATTCCGGGGAAGGTAATGGCAAACCTCCTCCAAGGCTTGTCATAAGTTGGAAATGACTTGAAGACATATAAATGACATCTTTTGTTGCTAAATTACTGTTTTGAAAAAAAAATGTACATAATGTGGCTCAATTGACTGTGCAGTGAGAAACCTGGGCTTCCAAGCCAGAGCCCACCCAGCACTTTATCATTAATAAAACTGCTGAGTTCAGTCTACTTTCAGACTAAATTCAATAAACTTTATTTTTTTTAAAAAAATCTCCTTTGTGCCCTTGGACTGAAGGCCGTCTGGTGACTGCAGTCCAAACAAATTTTTCTGAGCCTTAGAAATGTAGAACTTGGAAGACAAAGTCTAGTAACTATGCTTTCATACAGTGTGGCCACTTGCTGATAATACAGTTTTCTTCTCTCAAAATTGCAGACAGTTGCCTAGGTCTGTTTTGAAAATCCTGCTCTCCTCAACAGTGAGAGTGCAGAAGCACTCAGGAAAAATGGAGACAGCAGACAGTCTGGCACCATCCACAGAGGTCAATTTCACTCTGTTTGGAAAGCCAGAGACAAACTTTGCTTGCTTTTCACACAGCAAATGAGAAAAGGACCACTTACAAGTGGTGGTGGTTTGCCCCAATATATTGCGAAACTAACATAGAATTTGGGTCCTGAACTCTACAGAGTACAGTGAGTCAATCTCTGACCACGGAGACTTCCTAATTGGTAGCTAGGTGCCTGTCACTGGCAATCTGCCTGAGAGCGTGATCTATAAGAAGAAGAAGTAATTCCAGGAGTGTCAGTCAGAGCAAAAGAGACTGCAGAGGTGTCTAGCTGCTTGGAGGGCCAGAAAGACAGCTGATGAGACAAGCTATTAAAGTGTAAGTCTCCCCCTCCCACCCTCCAACATGTGCTAGAGTTTATGACTCATGCACACATTTAACCCACAGCAGAGCTGCATCCAAGATAAGTAGCTGCGGTGTGACAATCACTCTGCTTAAAATTGAAGCAACTTATCCTACCAAATGTTGTGACATCTTCCTACCAGAATGGCAAAGTGACTTGTAAACTACCACTTGATCTGTGGACATCACCTTATCTTGTCCAAACTTCTTCTTGAATAAAGACTGCACGAAGAGGCAAGCTTACATTGGCAGATGGGTACAAAGCCCAGGAACTGGGACTTTGATTGTGTGGTGTAATGGCTGCGTTCTTGAAAAACTGACCCAGTGTGAGCCTACTTACAAGGTGTAGTTTCTGTTTTAAGCACAAAACCTCTGGTGTGAGACTGGAAGATCCAGCCCTTTACTAGTGTGTGGAACTGCATGCACAGCATCACTAACCTAGGGTCTTTCTTTGCCTTAGAAATACTTGAGAACCGGATGGCTTAAGCATTTTACATACAATTTATTAATCCCACAGTCTGTTGCAGCATTAGGATCAAACTCATCAAGCACAGTCCATCCCACAATCTCCATTTTATTTCATTTATAATTGAAGAGCATTGTGGGTTATGCCTTCTGTTATGATCTGTAACTGGATCAAAAATGGGAGGGGGATTTTTATTTGCCTATTTTGATCTTAAAGCCCCATTTTATAGTCCAGGATTCCATGTCCCCCCTGCTGCATACCCTGGGGACAGATCCTCCACCCAGAATACTACCTATTGTGGGGAATTGCAAACAGGTGTAGACCTAGTATGGTGGGAAACCCTTCTGTTTAAAGAAAAAAGAGCTAAATGCTCTGCTAGTTGTCTGATGATATTTAAATATCTCTAAAGGCACCAATTCAGTCTAATCTTAAAAACTAATCAGGATCAGCCTTGGTTACTACTCTGATGAGAGATCACCAAAAATACCAGGTGCAGGCTTTATTCAGAGGAAGGAACTGTCCAAACAACCTCTGAGTATCCTCACCTGAGAAAACCCTACCCCATAGGTCTACAGGTAACTTGAAGGCACAAACAGGTATTATGTGCCATGACCATAGTTCCTACCACAAACTTTCAATCTCATAGCTCCATGAGCCAACATGCTGTAGAGTTGAGTGTTTGGAGTAGGACTCTGTGAGACTAGGGTTTGAATCCCTGTCCAACCATGGAAACCCACTGGGTATCTGGATAAATTACACTCACTCAGCTTTCAGGAGGGGATGGAAAAACACCCCCCCCCCATCCAATCTTCTACCAGCCAAGAACGGGCCACCTTAGGGTTGCCATAAGTTGGAAATGACTTGAAGGAACATGAGAACAACACCAATTAATTCCCATTATGTTGCCATGAAGGGAAAGATATAAGCAAATCATGCCTCCAGAAGCTGCCCAGAAATGCAGTTCTCTTCAGAAATGAAGTGTAACCCCCCCCCACACACACACTTTGATATAACATAAAAATGCAACATACAGTTTTTAACAAAATGATATACAACCTTGAAGGACATTCTGTTTTCACCAGAAGGGATGTGTGCAGCCTGTGTCTGGATCAGGTTCTTGATGAAAATTATCCTCTGGACTCTCTAAAATTTGTCATCACTGTTATAGTATAAGGCTTCAAGCCTCCCCTGGCTTGGCCAATATTCCCTTATTACGTTCACTGCGAAGAAAACAAGAGCCAGAGAATAGTCACTGAGAGTCATCCCATGTCACGATCTCATCTGCCTAAATGCTAGTTCCCTGAATAAGACCATTACTGATATAACTACTTTTTCTGAGCTTGCCAGATGCCACCTTGTTATTACTGTATTGGGTGAAACCATGCTCCTGCATTTTAGTTGACTTATCCACCAATCCTCTATATAATGAGTGTTCCCTGAAGTAAAATTGGCCCTTCTCCCCATAAACCTTGGGATGTAGTTGGGTGTGTGTTTATGTGACAGAAGGGAAGTTTCAATAATCTAGAAGCAGTCCATAAAGCAGAGACAAGACAACCTTATATTGGGAGTGGGGATTCCCATTTAAAGAAATATTCAGCTTGACAATCTATGTTGATATCAGGATGCAGTGAGGATTGTACAGAACCCAGCAGTCTTTCAGATATCCCAGTCTCAAACAGTGGCTGGATTCAAAGCTCATTTACATCACTTTTAATTGGAAATAGATGGTAAGCCAGGGCAATTGTTTCAATAAGGGAGCAACTTGTTTTTCAGATGCAGTTCTTGTGATGATTGCATTGTGGAATAAATGTTGTTTCCAAGCTGTGTCAATAGGAAGCCCTATGTACCAGTGAGTTTTAGCTCACGGGATGGCTTCACAGAGTTCTTATTACTGCTGCAGCACAGCTTGTCCTGACATCCAGCACCATCCAGTGTGGATCCAACAGTAGCTATTACTGCAGTACAAGTTCTGCCCCATTTGAATATCCCCTCCGTGGGACACAACTGTACTGGTGAAGGGGTTTACTCAGCCAACAGTCCCTACTTGTAAGATCTAGGGAGCGTCAGATTTGCCTCTGGATTCGTAGTACTGGTAAGTCTATTATCCCATGCTGTTGTTTATAGAAGTAGTGGGTATATTATAAAAGAGGAAGTTTAATGCCTAGTAAATAAATCTCTGTTGATGATACCAGGAGATAGTCAGGATTGTATGGGACCAAGCATTTTACTAGAAGAAACAGAGTTATAGCAGCTCATTTAGACAGGCTGACAGCTGTCAAATGCTCATGATAACATTTCCAAAACGTTTCTCCAGAAATAGTCTGTATATCATACAAACAGTGAATCCGGTAGTTATGGTGAAATGAAAAAAAAAAAGAATCTTTGAAATTCAACATGTCTTTATCTGTGCTAGAGAAAGCAACATTCAGGAAGGAAGTGACCAATTAGCCTGAGCAAGCCACGTGCAAAAGACAGTCTGTAACATGCACTTTGTCTCTGCAACCAGTAGAGGGAACTTAAGACAAACAGTATAGTATCACTTTATCACCATACCCCCACCCAGACCCAGCCCACCGAAAAAGTAATTTCAGTGACTACAGTAGATATAGCATTCCAGTGGAGCCAAAGCTATGTGGCACTGCCTTGACTGTTAAGCGACATTTCTATCCACTATTTTATGGTATTGTCATCATCTTTTAGAATTGTCACCCGTATTGCAGCAGACACTCTCCCCTACTTTTGACAAAAATGTGTTGGAGAGAAATCTAGCAGATATTCCTTTTCCACAACTGTATCTCCAGTTATGTTTGTTGTTGTTATGTGCCTTCAAGTCATTTCCAGCTTATGGAGATCCTATCATGGGGTTTTCCTGGCAAACTTCTTCAGCAGGGGTTTGCCACTGCCATGCTCTGGCTAGCCCAAGGTCATCCAGTGGGCTTCATGGCCAAGCTGGGAATTGAACCCTGGTCTCCAGAGCCATAGTCCAGCACTCAAACCACTATGTCACACTGGCTTTCTATAAATGTTTGAATCTATCATACCTCTCACACTCATAGATCTGTAAAAGACACTGAAGCTTTGAGCAAAAAAAGAGACACGTCTGTCAGATCACAATCCTGAGATGCCATGGTGTGAACATATACTTTTCAAAGTGCCAAGAAATGACGTAGTTTTCATTCTGATCCTTCCTACTCTATTCATTTTGCAGATTCTTACTGAAACAATTACACTGGATTACCACCACCAACAAATTGCCTAAAAGCACCAGATCTTGCCTGATCTTGGACACTAAACAGGGTCAGCTCTAGTTAGTACTTCGATGGGAGACCATCAATGAATACCATATGCTGTATGCTACATTGCAGAGGAGTACCATCCCTGAGTATTCCTTGCCTAAGAAAGACCTATGAAATTCATGGGGTCACTATAAGTCAATAGGCAACCTGAAGGCACACACACACAACCATAGATAGCAAGAAGAAGGTGGAGAGAAAGAAGAGTACAGTCGTCCCTTCCCTTACATGGGGGATTCGTTCCGGACCCCCCCCCCCACCTAAGGGGAAAAATGCGGATGCTCAAGCCCCATTCAAAAAAATGGGGCTCATGCCTGCGGCGGCATGTCACAAGAGCATGCACCATTGTTTTCTTCCAGCGCATGGCTCCCTTCCTTCTGGCGCGGCTTCCATCGTATGCTGGAAGTCGCGTAAAACATGCCCGCATATGACGCGGGTGCACTGTAATAATCTGAACTAGGCAGGCCTTCGTTGCCTTCACTCTGTACATTTGCCAACTACTTATAAAAAATAATATTAGCTATCTGTTCCAGGTTTCCATTTTCTCTTTTCTTTCATTTGCTGCTTATTTGCTAAGGCCAGTCACTACATAAAGCTCTTTTACAGCAAAATATACTGTAATGGTACATGATTTGTATTATATAAACACAAAAGAACACAGCAGTAGAAAGCCAAGGCACAGAAAAGTGCAAGTGTGGAGATTTATGAGACCATACTTATGTACTGTAGGCCAAAAGTGAACATTTATGTGTCTAAGGAGCTTATTGCACTGCTAAAAAAAACCTTTTTATTTCTCCCAAATTGAATTCTAATCCAGGAGGCAGCCAGGTTCCATTGCATGTAATTTGCCTCTAGATCCCATCACCAAATGCAGCCCAGATGCAGGCTGGGTCCCAGGAGTGCTCAGCAAGCTGCTTTTCAAAGTCAGGAGTTTTCCAACTTTGAAAAGTGGCTTACTGAGCACTCCTGGGACCCGGGCTACATTTGGGCTGTATTCGGCCAGCAGATTCAGCAGTGAATTATGTGCAATAGAACCTGTCTGCCTCCTGAATTAGAATTCAACTCGGGAGAGGTAAGCTGGGTTTTTTAGCAGTGCAGTAAGCTCCTAATTTTTTCACCTTGTGCTTAACCAAAAGGCCTCAAAATCCAGAAATTCCTTTATATCCCAGCTTCAAAATGCCAGGGATTCTATTTGTTTGGGCAAATGGAAGCAATAGCACCCCTTTCATGTTTTGTTTATTACTGATCAGTGACAAACTTTATTTCACCTTCTAAGTAGAGATAGTGTTTCTTAACAGTTGGGCTCTGTTGTCCTTTTAGGACTTTTTCTTTTGTTTCTGGCATCTTACAAGCAAACTTCCAAGCAAATCTTAGCTATTATGCAGCAGCTCCTATCTTTATTTATTTATGTATTTTAAAAATATTATACCCTGCCTTACTGTGGCATGGCTTTATAAATATTTTAACCAGATTTCAGCAAAATTAACCTACTACTAATACAACAATTATTCTAGAAATGCTTTAGATGGGAGGAAAGGGAGAACGTGATTTTTTGCCTGCATTTCGAAGAGCACTAGACAGTGATTGGTCTAGTGTCTGAACAGCAGTGTAAAAAGCTGTGCTCTCATGAGAACATCATTTCTTATCTCAGCAGTACCTCTGCAGAACATTGCTACTAGAACAATATTCATCTTGAAGAGCGGTGAGGGAATGCCAGCTCTCAGAACCAAGAGGTTAAAATTGCATGACCTATTAGTGATGGCTAGTGTTTTCTGTTTCTCTGTTTCTTTAGTATGGATGTTTCAGTATCTGCTAGGACTCAAGCAGGCTCAGAAGTAATACCTGGGAAAAGAGCAGCTTCAACTATCCAACTATAGATATTGGGAAGAGAGCAGCTTTAAGTAGCCAATAGCAAAGGAAGAGCATTCTATATGTAAACAGCCAACCTAGGGTACAGATAAGTGCTCCAACTGAACTAATGCATGATATGGAATAGAAGGCCACTGGAGTAAGGAATAAATTCTGGAGCTGATTTGTGCTCTGCCCTGGTTCAAAGAAAATCCTGCTGGAAATAGCCCAGGTCTGTGGTTCTCAAACATGTTACAGACAAGAGTTGCTCAAGGAAGACTCCAGACTTGGAGGCCCTGATCCCTCCTCTTCCTGAATTTTTTTTATGTGTAAAATTTACACACGTGATGTGTTGCATATTGAATTTGCTTATATAAACCTGTTCTAGTTGGAACAATATTATTTCCTGAGAAAAAGTTTAAATATGAATATACATGAATGTGAAAGTGACAATATGCACACTAAATATGCAAAATATTTGTATTCACATACTACACTGAGGGGGGGGGGGGGACACGCCATCTGTATATAGATGTAAGAGCGGGTCCAAAGAATAAAAAAGTTAGAGTACCACTGGCCCAGGTTATGCACAGCAGGCCTGGAACAGAATAGAATGTTGTGGATATGAAAGCAAGAATCCCAGGTCTGTTACAAAGCCATCCTCTACTTTAATTATGCTGATCTCAATTGGGCTGTGAATCTACTCTAGATTTAGCCTGAACTTTAAAGAATTACTCAGGTTGCTAGATCTCATTTGGGAAAAGTATTTAATACCGCAGATAGTCACCTCAGACTATGAGAAGGAGGATTCACCGTGCTACTGAAAAGACCACTATCAACACCTACTGATTATTCTTGGAGAAAAAGAACCACAGTAACAGCAATTTTGGCGTTGTGAGAAGACTATGTTGCTGTTGTGTGTTATTTAATCTGCAATTTAGGTTGATTCATATTGACTTTCTTTAGAATAAAAATAAGGCTGGGTTGCATTCAAAGGGGACTGTTTGGTGGAATGGTTTTCCTCTCCCACATGTGAAACAAGATATTGGCCCAGAACTTTTATAAATTATGTAGCCTACCTTTGGGAGGAGGAGGAGGACACAACAACAATAATGATATCATGTCGGACTGATTAAGCAGAAAATTTGAGTTTGGAATAGACATGTTTGATCAAGAAGATGGAATTAATTGCTATATATGACTTTTAGTAAACCAGCACCATAGTAAAAGAAAGCCACATTCCTAAGCTGTGATGCTTGGAAAATAGGAGACACAAGGTTCCATTGTGTACTGGTATCATATCTAAATATCATGTGCATCAAGTAAGAGACTTACTGGCAGATATAAAGCCAATGTCCTGACCCTGAAGAGTTTGCAGTCCTAATGGATCTATTGACAGAACAGCTTTAGAAGTATTATTCAATGTGGATATGATGGCATCAAGTAACAGCCCAAGCATTTCTGATTGCCAATTCTGCCGCCTGGGGATAGACCTAAAAAGTACAGAGTGTAACCTAATATAATTGATAGAGTATAGCATAGAAGATATAATACAGGAAGATAGATTATTAGAATGTGTGTATATCTCCGTGTGTATATCTCTGTGTGTATATCTCTGTGTGTGTGTGTGTGTATCAATGAGAACTTGACAGTAGTGTAAGTCCGAAAAAAAGCCTACTCAAATGTCAACCAAACATATGAGCAGATGTGCTTGTAATAACCTTTAGCAGATATAATGTGCTCATCTGTAAACAAGGTAAGAGTCCATCCAGTAGATTTGACAAATAATAACCCTGCAACTGCACTGGTTTATGTAATCCAGACAGCAGGCAGACAAAAATGTCTAGTAGACTACAGGTAGGATTATAGTTAAGGTTTTTTTGTGTTGATTGGCTATCATAAATGTGGGAATGATTAGCTCCTTTCTTCTGATTTATGTTGACTGGATTACTAACAACCTGTGTGAACCAAGGTGTGACTAAAAGGAGCCAAGATAGAGCCACTGATCAGATTGTCTTTGGTCATGTCTCCACTGATGAAGATTGCTGTCTTTGAGAGCAGGGATGTTCCTGACAGACTGATAACCTGTCCAAACATATTAAGAGATTATTCTGGTAAAACAAGCATCTAAAATATGCTGAAATAGATATATGATTATTAGTGTCTGTTAGAATGCTTATGGCTATAACATTTGCTGTTAAGATTTAGCAATGCTCAAGGAGATTAATCCTTGAATGCCTGTGTGTTCAAGATGCCTGTTTAGAGATGTGTAGTGATAAAGAAAGATAAAGGAAGGAAGTGTAAAGGCAGGCTTAGTGTTGAACATAAAGAAAACAAAAATAATGACCACAGAGAATCTACACAAATTCAACCTAGATAACAAGGAAAAAGAAATAATATAAGAATTCTCATACCTAGGATCAAACACTGATAGGAATGGGAACTTCAGCCAGGAAATTAGAAGATTAAGGATGGGGAGGGCAGCTATGAAAGAAGTAGCAAATATTCTAAAATGCAAAGATATACAAATGAGCACAAAAGCCGCCTTGAGTCACTGTACTGGGAGGAAGGCAGGATAGAAATAAATATAAGAACCATCATCATCATCATCATCATCATCATCTAAGCCATTGTATTCCATATCTCCATATATGGATGTGAAAGCTGGACAGTTAAGAAAGAAAATAGGGAGAAAATCAATGTAACCTGAACAGGTAGGTAATATTAAAGAATATTAATATAACTGATTAATGTATCCCTGACCAGAAGATGTTGTGGCTTTGCTGAACACACTACAAAAGTAGTTGGCTTAAAGCTCTGAAAATAAGTGACACTAGCAGCTTTAAGGGATGCAGTGGCTCAACGGTTAAGACACTGAACTCTGATGACTGCAAGATTGGAAGGTTGGCAGTTCGAGACCTGAGTGCTGTGTGATGGAGTTTGCTCCCATCACTAGTCCCAGCTTCTTCCAACCTAGCAGTTCAAAAGCATGTAAAAGTGCAAGTAGATAAATAGGTACCACTCTGGTGGGAAGGTACAGCATTCTATGCATTCACTCTGGCCACATGATTACAGGATCATCTTTGACAATGCTGGCTCTTTGGCTTAGTAACAGAGATATGCACCTCCTCCTACAGTTGGACAGAACTTAACAGTCACCTTTACCTTTTACTAGAAACTTTAAACAAGAGCAAGTCACTAGTCTTTGACCTTCATTTGGGAATATACTACAGGTATTACTTTGTAGGATTGTTACGGAGACTGTTTAGAATGTGAAACACTCCAACAAAGGGCTGCTTTAATCAGTAGAGTAACTAACCAGTTCACAGAACAATCCGTGTGGGCAGCCACTTTATGAGACTGTAATGTCAGATGCATAATAGCTTTGTCAAAATCATGGTATGATGGGAATGGGCTTTAGACTGAATGAATTCTCAGGGGTCTCTTTCATCCCTGTGATCCTCTAGATCAGATGGTAAAAACAGGATATGACAAAACTGTCAAACCAAGAGGAATACTAGAGATAAGTGCTTTATGGATGACTTTTAAAGGTGATTAGCAAAATACATGGAGGATAAGGTAACAATGGCAATTCATTATTATGGCGTTATTACAACAGTGTCAAAGATATTATGGTGAATATCAGTTTCCCAGAAATAGGAATGTGTGTGTTGGGGGGTGGGGGTGCTACTGAATTCATGTTCAGCCTATGGGCTTCTCATGATGCATCTGGTTGGCTTCTGGCAGAAGTGAATGCTTGACCAGATAAAGCCTTCAGTGTGACCCAGCAGGGCTTTTCTTATATTCTTACATAGATTGTTCTCAACAGCTGAACATTTCCACGGAGAAAAAAACCATTTGGAAACTAAGATTTAGCTTTTTGTCTGTAGGACATGTGATGCCATCAAGCTGTTTTTTGAAGAAGCTGCAGGTTTTAGAGAAAGACAGATTGAAATTGGCAGAGGAAGCAGCTAGAGATGAAGCTGCAGCAGCTATGGAAGATTTGAAGGATTATCTGTCAGGCTGTTTAAATTCCAAAACTCCACCTGCCCTCAGATGTTTTAGTTGTTGTTGTTGTTGTTGTTGTTGTGTGCCTTTAATTGTTTCTGACTTAGGGTGGCCCTAAGGTGAACCTGCCACAGGGTTTTCTTGACATGATTATTCAGAGGGAGGTTGCCTTTGCCTTCCTCTGAGGCTGAGAGAGTGTCACTTGCCCAAGATCACTCAGTGGGTTTCCACGGCTGAGCAGGAATTTGAACCCTAGTGTCCATAGCCATAGTCCAGTACTCAAACCACTACACCACACTGGCTTAGCTAGTATGAATATAAATGAATGGAAAACTCACAAACCAGTAAACTTCTAAGGACCTTACTTATTTCTAAGGAACCCAGGCCTGTATAGTGCCTCTGAAACTTCATCACTTGGATAATGCAGGGTACGTGTGACAATATTCTCTCCCAGAAATAAAAATGGGTGAGAATCAAATGACAGCAGCAAACAATAAAAATAAAAAGGACGGGCAAGGGAAGGCTGCAACCAATGCCACATTCCCATTACTATGATCCGATCTACACTGCATAAATAATCCAGTTTGAGACCGCATTAACTGCCCTGGCTTACTGCTAGGGAATTCTGAGAACTGTAGTTTTGTAACATTTAGCCTTCTCTGTCAGAGAGCTCTGTTGCCACAATAAACTACAATTGCTAGGATTCCTTAGCACTGAGTCAGGGCAGTTAAAGCAGTGCCAAACTGGATTATTTATGCAGTGTGGATTGGATCTATGGCAACATTCCTTACACTCACCAATCTCAAAGTAGCATGCTGATATCTTTCCCCCATCATCCAGGGATGAAAATAAAATATACCTGTGCAATGACTGATTCCTCCCTACAAAGCCATTCTATCCCACCAACCACACACAAGCTATTAATGACAGACACAATTAACACTGCATACTCACATTTTAAATCCCAATGTCATAACACACTTTTGTATACTGCGTGAGGTCAGTAATGGATTGGATGAGAGAAAATAGACTTAAGCTGAATCCAAACAAAATGGAGGTACTTGGTATAGGTAACCCTAATCTGGGCATGGAGATCCTGGACAGGGTCACATTTCTTCTAAAGGACTGTGTTTGCAGCCTGGGGGTACTTCTGGATTCGTCGCTTCAGCTGTCATCTCAGATTCATGCGATGGCCAGGAGTGCCTGCTATCAGCTTCAGTTGATACACCAGCTGTGACCCTACCTGGAGCAAAGGGGCCTAGAAACAGTTGTAAATTCACTGGTAACCTCTCGTCTCGATTTCTGTAGCATGCTCTACATGGGGCAATCCTTGTGCCATGTTCAGAAACTGCAACTGGTCCAAAATATGGCAGCCAGGCTGGTCATAGGAAAATCTAAATTTGACCCTATTACAGCTACTTTGAAATCTCTGCATTGGCTACCTAGCTTCTGGGCACAGTACAAGGTGTTGGTTATTACCTATAAATCCCTACATGGCTTGGGTCTAGCATCCTTGAGGGAATGCCTCCTGCCATACAATCCTTCCCGCACACTCAGGTGCTCTTGGAAGAACTTGCTGCAGCCAAAGAAAACTAGACTGCTGGAGACTTCCCAGAGGACCTTTTCAATTGCCACTCCAAACATTTGGAATGACCTGCTAGAGGAGATCTGCCATATTACATCTTTGGATGCCTTTAAAAAGGCAATAAAAACAGATCTCTTCCAGTGGGCCTTCCAGACAGACCTCCAAAAAGAAGAATATAACTACTCACCCATCCATACTATTGATGGTCACTCCAGCCTAAAAATTTGTTCTAAATTTTGTTGTAATTGAACTGCTATTGTAGATCATACGTTTTATTGTTGAATTCTAGGGGAGGGAGAGAAGATTAATAGTGATTAGGGAATATTTTATCGTTGTTTATGTAATTGTTATTTGATTTGCTGTTACTCACCTTGATCCTCAAAAGGGAGAGGCATTATACAAATAAATATTTTATTATTTATTATTATATTAAGTAGGCAGTAAGAGCATGGAATCTGAGAAGCTCCTCTTTGGGAGAGTAATCACAATGGCAAGGCAGAAGCTTAACAACTAGTCCCATACCTGCTCCCCCGACACAGAAACAGGTTTATCCCATGTTTTACAAAGGAGGCTAAGCTTGTTTCTGCTACACCATAGGGAGCAGGGAAGCAGGTACTTATCCAATAAGGTGAGCAGTTTTACTTACAAATTATTTGTGCACAGTCAGACACATGATGTAAGGGAAGAGAATGAGGGAAGGAAAACAATGTGCAGGTTAGAGTGATGTTGTCACAGAATGGGTGTGGGAAAGCAAACAGGAAGTCTGAAAACCTTCAAACTTGCAGTTAGTTCACTCCATGCATCCGAGGAAATAGACCAAAAAATATCAGAGCTAATTCTGCAACTTCTTTCACTCAGTTGGTCTCACAACTAATATTCCAGACTAACACGTCTGTGTCTCTGAATAGCAATTAGTGAGTATAGGCATGCAAAGGGTGCCAATTCTAACAGCCATCCATTCTGTCATCTAGATTCTATTACCTCTTTCCTTCTCAGAGCTTTATATATAGTGCTCTTGATGTGCTATACTTAACTGAAGAGATACTCTTTACTTGATTGCAGCAGTGTGGGCTGAGTGGAACATGGTGTATAGAGAGGAGGACAGCGTTTTTTGAATCCTTGTTAACTTCAGTGGAAGGGCTCTGATTTACGCATATTACCTCTTTTGCCAACGTCATGTGAAGGGGCTATAAGCAAAAGTCTTGGACTAAGACTACTTGCCTCAACACTTTCAATTTTTGCCACCTACACCAGCGGGGATCCCCCAACGGTGGGAATTTACCCAGGAAAACATTCTGATGCTGTGAGCTCAAACCAAAGCTAAAAAGGTTCAAATCCCTAAGTGCTCTGCATGGGTATAATTGGAGACTTGTTCTGCAAGTTAATAGAACTATCTGCTCTGCCTATATCTGTGAGGGAAAGTAAAAATACTAAAGATTTTCCTTCCTTTTAAGAATGAGTGGGATTTTCCTTGAATTCTTCAAAAAGACACCTATTTTGAATTCAAGGTAACACTCAAAAGAACTGACTGGTGATATTTAACCTATTGAAAATGCTTTCAAGTGAAGTCTACAGCCCCTCTTTAAATATATTTTGCATATTTTTATTCATTTAAAACTATATGATATTTATGAAATGTCTAGATAACTATTAAATGGCAGTGTTATCTGGGTAAAGATGTAGCATGAGAATTATAAGACTTCACCTTTGCAGATTATGGATTTAGTTTAAGGTTCATCCTAGTGTGTAGGTTATGACTTTTAAACATATAGAGTTTCATCATACTAAAAAAAAGTGTGGTGGTAAAAATATATGTCTAAGGGTAGCTATCTGTGTCTGTTCATCAAGGTCAGGAGAGGAAATCCAGGTTAACTTACTCATGAGTATCTTCACACCCAGAAAGCATATCCAGGGGTAGCCATGTAGGCCATATACCAAAGTACAATAACATCCAAAATTCACATAACTGTGATATTTTTATGGGACCAACCAAAGTGGACAAAATGCACATTGCAGTCATCATACAAGAGAAGGAAAATTATAATGATGTTACAGTCACAAGCTTAAGGCTACTTTACCTTACCTTATAGTTGCAGGTTTACCTTTTGTCAAGTTGTTGTTGTTTTCAGTTAAGGTGATATGGAGCAATGTCCATGCAGGCAGGCTGCTCCTCTTTCTGGCCCTGTGGGTTCTAGGAAGCAAGGATTGTAAAATCCCGGAGATAAAAATTAGATCCCATTAGCAACTCAAAGAGATACTTCCTTTGAGATCTGGGTTGCCTCCATCCCTTGTGAGCTCCTTTTTTTATAGGCAGCTCCCTTTTATAGACAGAGAACATTGAAGTTTTCAAGAAGCCTCCATGCTGTTGCTTTAGGAAAACATTTGGGTGCTGTTTAGGTAAAATGTGTCAAATACAGTCCTAATTTTTTAAAAAAATGTTTTACCTTTGTTGGAGATAAAAACCTCAAAGAGTACAGTCTCAGTCCCTTGGCTCCCTCTTTAAGATTCCTCTGTTGCAGTGAAACTTTGGAAGCTTGCCATGTGTATTTTTGTGCATTTTGGTTGGTCCCATAAAGGTATCATTGTCTGGTGGATTATGGATGCTGTTGTACTTTACTCCTGAGTAAATACACATATGACTGGGCTGCCTGGCATCTGTCAGGTGTTTGCCATCCATCATGTCAGCTGTAAACATAAAAATAGGTTAAGTAATATTTTAAGCATAATACAGTATCACACAATATAAACAAAAGATGAATGCACATCATTTTTTTACCATTATTTATATAAACCCAGCAGTGTTCATGGACCTTGACTGGAGAGGGAAAAAAACCATCTCTTGCCTTGAGAACTTTGTAAAAGATAGGCTTGGCCTTGCCTGGGAATTGCACAGCAAGAGAGAATGTCAATCACTCTTTTCACCTATGCAGAAAACCAGACTGCAATCAATATGAATTCAAGCAGCAGACACTGCTAAACTGCACTGGAAATCCAGGTTTAGCCTTTCCTCCTGTGTCCAAATATCACTGAAGATATTGTCTGGCTTTTTGTGGCTTTTGTGCTTTCTTTGTTTGCATTTATCATCATTCCAACCAAAGTTTATATACAGAAGCACACACACACACACACACACACACATGGTAGGCATCTTTAATTTAAACAACAACAATAAAAAGTACCTGGTAACTATACACTATGGAGACGTAACACTGTTGCTGCCATTGCAATTATGCTGATGCTGCAGAAGCAATTGGCTGACATTTGAACTGCCATAAAAATGTCTACATTTGTCTGTGAACGTTTTAGGTATGCTGACACAATGAGATGGTAAATCAGGTAGCTGTGTACATTTATGGGTATAAAAAGAAATGTGATGCTCTGGAGCACGGAGCAAACATTTCAAAGGCAGTAGATACAACCTAGCCAAAGTTAGAGGCACTGCAGACTCATGAAATCAGTAGAGCTAAAACGCATACTTAAATGCTTGGGTTCCATGAATTTCAGCAGGGAATTAAGCATATGGAGCATCACAGAGGTTGGGAAAGTGAAGTTTGCAAGCCCCGATCCAGTTTTTGTTTGACTGAGTCCAAGCCACTGCATGTCTCTCATAGCCTCTTCAGTCATTGCGCGCTAGAGAAAATATGTTAGTGGTAACTCACAGATTTCAGTCTATTGTTCATTTCTTCTTTCCATTGGAGAAAAAAATTATGAGTGAACTAGGGTTCATTCATATTTATTTTACAGTGATATTTCCCTGGCTACTAGAGCTGTGCCTGGAAGGAATTAGAGGATGGAAGGAACATTGATTGGTTAGTCAGGGAGCTACTAGCAATCTGAAGTATTACAGTATTGTTCATTCATTATTTTCTCTTGGGGCACATCTGCCTAAGATTCATAGAAGGTTCAATTTTTCTCTCTCTCCAGGGTGTAACAAGTAAGCAAGCTAATATTTTTCTTCCCTTACCTCCCACCTTCTTATTTTTCTTCACTAACACCTAGATTCTTTCTCTGCTGTGAACTATTTCTGTTCCCCCCCCAAGTGACTCTTCTGCCATTTTCTCATATGGAGATTACATTTCTGTCCTGCAAGCATAAGTGCCACACCGCCCTGGGGGCAGATCCATTATGGAGATGCTACACTCCTACTGTCCCTCAACCCAGCCTTTAAAGCCGTTGTGCACAAGGCCTTAGTTCTTATCCATTGACTGATACAATGCTAACCTGGATACCTATCACCCAGAGTTCTGGAATTTAGCTATGGGGGAGAAAGGGCAAAACAAGGGCATTGCACCACCGAATAAGAGTTCTGCCTCCCCCCCATGAAAATTTCCTTTATTCTCCAAATTTCTAGCATGGCTCACACTTCAGTTGAGCATTTAGAAAAAGAATTTTATCATCTGAAGAAAAGTAACAGGCAAAGTTACCCAGGGAGTGTGAATACAGCAAATGATTCTTGATGTGAATTATTTTCAAAGTCTCACTCTGCAGTGCTAGAAATTTGGAAGGTGTGGGGAAATTATTATTATTATTATTAATAATAATAATTAACCTTTATTTATAAAGCGCTGTACATACAATCTTTTAGTTAGACGGTTCCCTGCCCTCAGGCTTACAATCTAAAAAGACACGACACAAAAGGAGAAGGGAGTAGTGGTGGGGAAGGGGATGAGGTCCAGCAAGTTCTTCTCCACCTCCGAGACCTGGACCAAGGCAGATGGACTGGAGGAAGGGCTTTCTGGGACCAAATTCTTCTTTTGAATAGCAATGCCCCATGCCCCCATGTAGCTATACCCTGCACCCAGTGCCTCTTAACATGGGGGTTTATCAGATAAGGGAAATTGGAAGTATAATCCAATGGCAATCCGAACGCAATCATGGGGTTTCACGTTATTGCGTGATAGACTACCACACGCAATTTCGAGCAATGGGAAGTCAGTCCAAACGCAATCATGGGGTTTCACGTTATTGCGTGAGAGGTGATCACAGCAATTTTGGGCAATGGCAAGCTATTTTTGGGCAATGGGAAGTCAGTTTGAATGCAATTCGAATTCGCGTAAATTCGCTGAACTAGCGAATTCATGTGAATGCGTTCTGGCCCCACTTTCTTTTCATTTGAAATTAAGTGAAATTTCTCCCATGTGATAAACTCCATGGACACTAGCTCATTTAACTCATTTCCTTGTCCCACTATAGAATAATGGAGTAGCTTCTAAACCTGGGAAATGAAGGAATGCAAAGGGTTTGCAGCATATAAATTTATTTCAATTCCCAGCATTTTATTGAAAGTGCTGTAGCCTGTAGAGACCCAAAGGGTTCAGTCAAAGGACCCTGACTCTCTTTTACACCATATGTATTTGTTTGTTTACTTTTTCATCTTGCTTATACTATAACTTTGTTCCAGCAGAAGGACAGCTGTATGAGTGGAACTTGCAAGATATCAGGAACAGGATAGTAATGACAAATAACATCAGAAGAATATTGATACAAAGTCTTACTTGTGAGGCTACCATCTGCTTGGACTTCCTCCAGGTTTACTGCTTTCAGGTATTCTAATTGCCATATGAACCATAACATTAAATTGAAAATGATTTAAGGAAACATATGCAATAAAATATATATAAAATGTAACAGTTTAAAATACCGATTTCCAGTTTTATTAATGACAACATTCAATGTGTGTTTTTAATCTTTTAAATTCCATTCTTCATTCTTTTAAAATCCATTGCTTGATATTTCATCTCCAGTCTCTCTGAATACCTTACTTTTTCCACTAATGCAGGCTGGTTTTGCTATTCGGCATTCCTAACATCTGTCCCCCTTTCTCTTCTGTCATCTGTTTCCTTGTTTCTTGGCTCTCCTTTGTGTTTCAGACCAACTTTCATCCTTTTTCCTTTCCCACACAATATCAACCTAAATGCATATGCATGAATTCCTCTTTACTCAGCTGAGAACCACCTGCTGCCCACCTGGCAGATGAAGGCAATAATGCTTTCCAGTTCTGTCATGTATAGAGGCAGGTGTATTTACCAGTTAACACCCTATTTTGGATATAACAAACATGATACCTTTTTTAACCATAGTAAAAGATCATAAGACATATTCATGTGCAATTTATTTATTTTTAGTTTGATTCTCACCGGACTGGAACCAAATGTATGGCCTTCCCTTCAGAAGTACCCAGCAAAGCAACATAGTGGAAGTTGTGGTGGTATCCTGCATTCTTCCTCTAAAGTTGCTGTTTGGTGTAACCCAGTGGTGTGTGGCAAGTGGAAACAATGGCCTAAATCCAATCAGATGTCCCAAATAGAGGAGATCCATTGGATGTTTCCCATTGTTTTAGCGGTTCTGCTCCAACAAGACGATTAACTGGATCCATACCAATGTATCCACTGTGAAGCACAACACAACAATCTTCATTGTCTCCAATTTGTCCTGCACCACATGCTGATCTTACAAAGTATCTTCTTCTACTCCACAACATATTTTGAGCCTTTTAGGGCTTAAAAAGTTGAACAGGAGTGTTCTAAAATAAGCTATATTTCTTAACCATTTCACACTGTCTGGTTTGGAAAATATAGAATAGTTCAATATGTTTGTTTCACTCTCTAAAGGGACCAATTGTTAGACATGGTTACCGGTAAACGAGGAGAGGCTGCATCTGCACTGCAGAAATAATTCCAGTTTGACACCACTTTAACTACCAAGGCTCCATGCTATGGACTATTAGGAACTGCAGTTCTGTGAGACATTTAATCTTCTCTGTTAGACAGCTCAGGTGCCATGACAAACTATAAATCCCACAATTCCATAGGATGGAGCCATGACAATTAAAGTGGTGTCAAACTGGATTATTTCTGCATTATTTCTGCAGTTTTGCATCTTACTACAAGCTGTATTACTTTTCAATTCTGGTTATGTTTCTGCCAGCCAATTTCAAACCAAAGTTTAAATTCATTGGCTGATATTTCCTGCTTCCTCCCAGGGCCACACCAAGGTGTGCATGCCCCAGTGAAGAAGAAAGCTGGTAACACCATGGCCGGACAGAGACTGATGCTCCACAGCTATCCCGAACAGCAAATTACCTGTGCAAAAAGTTGCAGAGCTCCCTAATTAAATCAGAAGATGGAATTTTGTTCAGTTAGGTTAGGTTAGAAGACTTCCTGAAGGCCACAAAGTTGTTTCTTAGTTAAATAGGGTTTGAAACTAAAGGGGAAAGGCCATCATTATTTTGTAGTAGAGCACATGTGCTACATGAAGGTCCTTGGCATTTGAAGGAAAGGGTAGGACAGACTCCTAAGTGAAGCCCAGGTGTACAGCAGTAAATCAAAGCACAGTTAGTTATACCAGTGGTCTGATACAGCTTGAAACAGCTTTCTTTTAACATGAGTTATGTAGTTAATGAAACAATAATGAACCAGGATTGAAACGTAACCCAGAGGTTCCAAGATGGAAGTATTCAGACAATTGGATTTTAATTTTTCAAGCAGACCAACTGGCTAGTATTCATTGGTATAGTGCCTTTGTTTATAGAGGCTTCATTTCTGTATGTGCACGCGCACTCGTGCATGCACACCTTCAAGTCATTTTCAACTTATGGCGACCCTATGGTGAACCTATCGTGGGGTTTTCTTGGCAAGATATGTTTAGAGGAGGTTTGCCATTTGCTTCCCCTGAGGCTGAGAACATGTGATGTTTGAGGTCACCAGTGAGTTTAATAGCTAAGCAAGAACTGAACCCTAGTCTCCAGACTTATAGTCTAACACTTAAACCACTACACCACACTGGCTACATTTATCTATCATGATTTAAATGATGTTTGATATTTAACATAGTTCATTAAATAGAGGCTGTCACTCATTTTTAGCAGACACATCTATCTTTAAAGGGTTTTTCCTCCTCAGTTATGCGGAAATACCAGAATTACACTTTTTTTTTATTTGTAAGCTGCCTTGAATTTGACTTAATTACAGAAAGATGGATTGTAAATCTCTAAATGAATCAAGACTTCAAAAAGGAAGGCCTTGAGTTGTAACCCAGTTTAGTAAAATTTGCTCTCCACTGATGTGATCAACAAAAGCTTTAGTTGATTCATCCGCAAAGGTGTAACCATCTATTCACAGCCTGGATGATTAGTTTATTTATGGGCAGCTCCTAATGCCTGCGTGACAAGACACTTGGGTCGGGAACATGTTCAAAATCAGCTTGTTACTTCTGTTCAAAGGGAAGAAATCTTTTTGGTACACTCACATCCTTGTGCCATGCCTAAAGGAACACTTCAGTTTAAGGCCAAGATCGGGAAGAGTCCAGTTTTGTGGATTAACTGCAGCTGCTACATGCTGTCATTTGCACTGTAAAGGAGAGGTTTCATCTTGGACTCAGCAACTAAGGCAGAGGTATCCTCAACTTGCTCTTTTCCCTAAAATCCCTTTGCTCTGAGGAAAAAGCTTTGGTTCAAATTAGAATTGCTTTGATTCCGCCAACCATTTCCCAAAGCCGCTGTATTCCCTTGCAGTAGTGGGGAAATCCATGTTCAAGGTATAAAAGATACAAGAACAGCTAATGTGTCTTGCGCTAACATCTTACTGTTGTGTATGTTGTGGAGAGGATCACTTTCTCTATTTTATAGGTTAAGATTTCCTTTCAATTTCCTAAGTTCCAAAAATTCAGTTGTTTATAATCACGAGTGCTCCGATATTTTGACTATTTTTTAGAGTTCAAGTGATGAAAAAGGAATGAAGAAAATGTTTTAAAATGTATACTTTTGTGTGTGTGCATGTGCACATGTTTGCAGAGGTTCATATGATGTCAAATATTTAAAAGCCATCTGTCCAAGTGAGTTGCTTTAAAATGGTATTCAGAATAATGCTCATCAGTCTACTGAAGTCAGACCAACTGCATCCATACTTGTAGAACCGTGAGAAGAGAGAGGCACATAAAACCAAAGGTCTATATAGGTCAGCATCTTCTTTCCACTGTGACCAATGTGGTTCGTAGGGGACACCCACAAGTAGGATGGAAGTGCAACAGCTTCTGGATTCCCACTCCAGTTTCCTAGCAACCAGTATTGAGAATCATGCTGCTGCTGATACTGGATAGAATATATAACCATCATAGCTAGAAGCGATTGGTAGCTTTATCCTCCTTAAATATGTTTAATTTGCTTTTATAACTATCCAGCCTGTCAGCCGTCACTACTTCCTGTGTTAGCAGTTTAATTGTGTGTGGTGTGGAGAAGTATTTCCTCTCTGCTGAAATCTACCATTGCTCTGTTTCATTGGATTACTTCTGGTACTTTGAAGGAAAGAGTCAGCCTTCCACCTATTTACTTTCTCCATACTATGTGTAATCTTATATATCTTGATCATATCCTTACTTGGTTTTTTCCTTGTTGGAGATGGGGAACATTTTGTGACCCAGAGGTTTTGGAATTCAATTCCCACAGCCCTTCCTCTTGAATATGCTGAACATACCTGATATGAGTTGAAATCCAGATGCTTTAACATCTCTGTACTGGGTAATTACTCCAGCTGCACCTTTCCTTGTCTTACTCAACTCAGGGTATCTTCTTTGAGGTATAGTGATCAGTATTGTAAGCAATATTCCATGTGTTGTTTACCATAAAAAAAAAGGTATAATTGTTTTGATGTTACAGGATTTGCTATATGGCCAACACGCTACCCATAGGTGTTTTTTGGATTTCAAGATACCGCATTTTAGCCTTCACAGGGGAATTTAAAAGAGAGAGCCAATGCACTGAGACCTTGCCATCTGAGGCTTCTGCCTCCAACAAAGTTAAAGCATTTTTTCTAATATTGGCACTGATTGGCATGCTTTACCTCTAGACCACCTAAAATTTTCCTGATGCAAAACATGAAGACTTTTTGAGAAATCCAGTGTTCTCTACCTACATAGGATCCTGTGGCTTCATAAAGGAAGGAGACATGTGATATTCCAAGGAAACATCTTTCTTGATTTGCAAATGGACACTACATTTCCTTGACTTTGAAAATCTACTAGTGACTGCATGGCCAAAGGGGGAGGTGCCAGCCTGCAGATAGCCCTCCCTACCATCTGAACTAAGACTAGAAACAGAAAATGCAGGCCTAGGACTAACAGACTGGTGGTGACCTCATGGAGGTCCTTCTCTGTCACCGCTCCAAAAACTTGGAATGACCTGCCGGAAGAGATTCGCCAATTATCCTCACTCAAGGCTTTTAAAAAGGCAACAAAAACCTTTCTCTTCCAGCAGGCCTTCCCCGATTGATAATGTCCAGAACCAATTGAATCCCCCTTTTATTATTTTTCTTATTTGTGATTTGTTTTTAACTTTGATGTATTGTTATGTACTTTTTAAACACTTTTTTACTGTTTAATTTTATAGTTGCAAGGGATGGTTGGGTCAGGGTCTTGTGGGGCTTGTTGTTTTTATTGTTGTATATTGTATTTTCTTTGTTGTTACCCACCTCGATCCTCAATCGGAAGAGGCAGGATACAAATAAATATTATTATTATTATTATTATTATTATTATTATTAATTAACAGCTTCAATTTTTTTCTCCTGTTTGCCTGATGAAGAAGCCAGTACGACTTCAAAAGCTTGCAACATGTAATTGTGCATTTTGGTTGGCCCAGTAAAGGTATCTTTGTTTGGCTGTTATAGGATTTGCTATATGGCCAACACAGCTACCCCTAGATGTTTTATAAAGAAATTATGTTATTGGTACAGTCGGCCCTTCTTATACACGGATTTTTTTATACACGGATTCAAGCATACAAGGTTTGAAAATGTTCAAAAAAAGTATAAATTTCAAATATCAAACCTTGATTTTCCATTTTTATAAGGGACACCATTTTGCTATGTCATTATATTTAATGGGACTTGAGCATACACGGATTTTGTTATACATGGGGGATCTTTGAACCAAACCCCAGCGTATAACAAGGGTCCCACTGTAGTTTTATTGTTGATGTATTTCCTAATGATCCATAACAGGACCTTTATCTTTTTCACAGTCATTACACACTTGGTTGACATTTTCATCAAGTTGTCTATATCACAACCCTAAAGTCCTTTTGCTGTTGGTAAGCCACTCGCAACTCAAGACCCCATGACGGTATATTTGAAATTAGTAAAATTTTTGCCCCAATGTGTATCACTTTACACTTGCTTATATTTAACCACATTTGCTTAGGAAGAAATTGTGTTACACAGTAACCTCAACTGCAGTTGCATTTGGAAAATTTGGGTCCAATCCATACTCATTAATCTATGAGCTGATAATTCAGAACAAACATCTAAATGATCAAAGATCTTGCTTCTCACAACAAACAGAAGAATGTAAAGGCAACCAACATTACAACAGCATGTAGGCAACTAATATGCAGAAGTCAGAATAGTACTACCTCTGAATTGAGAGTTCCTATTTAACTCTAGTTTCTCATAGCCATTGTTAAGCCTATCCTCTAAGTCGTTGTCTAAGGCTGCATCTGCTCTGCAGAAATAATGTATGACACCACATGACACATAGCATGGTACCATGCTATGGAATTCTAGCATTTGTAGTTTTGTGAGTCATTAGCCTTTTCTCTCAGAGAGACCTGGTGCCACTACAAATCCCAGAATTTGATAGCACTGAACCATGGCACTTAAAGCAGTGTCAAACTTTGGGGGGGGGCATTTAATTTAGCTTTGCACTTTCTGGAGAAGCTATTTCTTAGGGTAAATTAGATTCAATAAAATCAGTAAGTCATAATAGCAAATATATTTGATGAACCTCTTGTAGAAAGTTCATGATATGATTGCAAAGAGCTTAGTATATTGTCTATATGATACATCTGAGATAGGAATCGCAATGGTGCAATGGAGCAAGGCTTGTGAGATTGAAGTATCCAACACTTTTTGATTAGTAGCCACTGTGACCACTACCAAGCCAGTTTCCCTGTTCCCTTTGCTCTTATCTACAGTTCTTAGAGCTTGTTCCCACTAGGGGAAACCCCGCGTTCTGAATCGAATCCAAGGAGTGGCGTTCATATTAGGATCCGATTTAAACCTAGAACGGTTCTAGAGCAACCCGGAATCGTCCCCACTAGAAATCGAATCCAGAAGCAGGATAAAATTTAAATCCGTGTTTTCCTCATTTAACGCGTGTTAAAAAAACACTAGGGTCCTACCTAGTGTTTTTCCCTTGATTCGAGTTAGGAACCGGAGTATTTAGATGAGAACGATAGCATTGGAATCGGGCTAGAAGGATGGGAGGAGCTGACTGCGATGGGGGCTGTCATTGGGGGAGTTGCCCTTTCTGTCCCCATCCGTCGTGGCTGTCGCCATTTTTGCTTCCCTCATCCCTTTGTTCGCTGTGGTCTTTCAATAAGAGATAAGGATTATTTTTATTTTTTATTTCAATGGTTTACAGGCGCTTAATCTCTTCAGCGCTTTAAGCGCCTGAAGTCCCGGCTGCTCAAGCGCCTGCATCTGCAAAGGACTACAAGGCTTCTCCCGGTGGATTGCAACCTCCCCTCTGTGTGAGGAGAGCCCATTTCTAACGGAGGAGAGGCAGGAAGGGAAGGCTCCTCTCAAAGAGGCATTCCCTGCCCGCTTGGGCTCTGATCTCGCCCAGGCAGGGAAGGGAAGGCTCCTCGCGAGGAGGCATCTGATCTCGCCCAGACAGGGAAGGGCTCTGATCAATGGCGGGGGGGGGGGATAGAGCCTTTCTCCCTCTCTTTCTCAAACGGAATCTGCCTTCTCCTCCAACCCTGGAAAGAGAATCTTTGGGAAGAGTGCTCCCTCCCTGCTTTTCCAGCAGCCTCCTTCATTGATCTCTGTGCTCTCTGAAGGGATTCTGCCTGGCTGTCTTAGGAGACATGAAGCGGGGATGCTGCCCTGGAAAACCTATCCCATAGTTCCTCTGGAGAGAGCTTAGGTTTCCTACTAAATTCGCATTGCCAGAAGCATCCCCCATTGATTTCTGTGGGCTCTCTTAGGAGACATGAAGCGGGGATGCTGCCCTGGAAAACCTATCCCATAGTTCCTCTGGAGAGAGCTTTGGTTTCCTACTAAATTCGGAGGGAAAATGTATATAAGGCTGACAGCGCTTATGACGTTTGATCGTTTAAGCGCCTTGATTGGTTCATTTAAAAAAACCCCGCCAAAAATACATCATTTCACAAACGGCAATGAAATGGAAACGCTGACGAAAAGTTAAATCACTTCCACATTAATCCGGGTTAAACGTTACGTCATTCTGACTACTATTGATTGCCAACTCCAAATAAGGTAGGAGAAGAGTCGCTTTATTTTAACACCGATTTCATGCCAAGTGAGAATGCTTAATGAACGCTTGCAAGTAAAAAATTCGATTTAAATAAGCAGATGGGAACGATGAATAAAGCGATTCTGAAAGCGGGATAACAACTGTATTATTTTAATTCGATTTTATTAAAAACGTTTTATTTTAATTCGTATCAAATCCTAAGTGGGAACAAGCTCTTAGAGTAGCTGGGGAAGGTTGTCTTCATCCAATGGCAACATACTGAGACTTCTTGCCATTGTAATGCAAAATACTTGGCAGTGGCTTGATCCTGAAAAAATACTACAAAGCAGTGGTTCTCAACCTTCCTAATGCTGCAACCTTTTAACTCAATTCCTCATGTTGTGGTGACCCCCAACCATAAAATTATTGTATCTTGGTTCCTAAGACCATAGGAACCACATAGGGAGTTGCGAACCACAGGTTGAGAACTGTTGCTATAAAGAATTTATAGAAGTTGTTTTTTTGATGTGGATCAACACAGGTATCTGTACTATATCTGTAGACTCTCCTTGAGAACATGGCATGATTGTGGGGCTGGAATAAACTCAATGGACTAAATCCTATTGTTAGTGCCAGCAGGGTAGGCCTGCTGAGCTATGTATGCATTGAGTAACATATCAGCAATTGATTAAACAGATTCTCTCTGCTTGAAACCAACCAATAGGATTGCAAAAAGGTGTTTTGGCCCACTGTCTGCTTTGACCCCTTCCTCAGGAGTTACAAGAAAATGTTTTCAGACATCTTGGAAAAACATAACTCAGATTAAAGACTAGCAACCATTTTGTTTTAAGTATCCATAATTTTCTATGACTCCTAAGAAAGATCTCAAAGTATATCTTGGGCTGATATGTACCAGGGTCATTCCTATTTCTAGTTGTTGTTGTTGTTGTTGTTGTTCTTATCAGCAGTTGCAGTAGCACCATGTGCACTTGAAAAATTGTCACTGGGCGAGATAGCACTAGCAATGTAAATGATACTCCCAACTTTTCTTGTCATGGACAAGAAGGGATGTCTTCACACATTGCGATAAGATCAAACACTGCAAGATTTATTTTTCATTTCTGCACATTTTTGTGCACAATCAATTGTGTGGACCAATTTTTCCTCCACAGAAAACAGTGCTTTATCCTTTTGTTTTCTGTGCAAAAACAATTTTTGTACAGACATCCAGCTTTTTATGCAAACACTTTTTTTGCAATTAAGTGCCAAAAATTTTTAAAAAACAAAAACAAAATGTGCCTTAATTCTCATAATCTTACCCAACAAGAAAAAAAGTTTTGAAACCCTTTGTTCATACATACAAGTATAAATTAAGCAAGCATTTATATCCTTAGAGAAAACAGATCAGAGACTCTAATGCTGATATGGATATATGGGGAGTGTTGTATGAGATGTGGTGATTGTCCAGATATCTAACTCCAGACTAAAGATTTAAAGATCAGTACATTGTTTCAAATGCCAGAAGGCATTTTTTGTTCATGTAAGGCAAAGCTACCCAATATTCACTGATTCTCTCCTACCTATTAAAGCTTCTTCCCCATCTCCCATTTTTAATCTCAAGAAATGGAAAGCCTTGAATGTTAGCATACCCAGTATACCCTGTGCTGTGTTTTTGGGGTACTCATATTTTCATATCTCATATCTGGAGATAGCATATTTTTGATAACCTTTCAGGAACACTAGGTCAGATTCCCAGGAGAAAAGGAATGTGTCCTGAAGAATATGTACATCCAAGTCAACAAGACTATCAAATCCAAATGCATGAATTAAATGTTCCTCCTTCCCCCAAGTCATCTGCATTTCCTCTTGCAACTTGAAACAGGGTATCTCCTTGTAACCAAAGCAGTAAGCAAACTTCTCTGCCAACTCCCTGTTGTGTTTCCAGGCAAAATTCCCTGTCCATTCATCTTAGGGATATGTTTTATCACTGTTTTTGTCACACTAAAATTAAAGCCATTAACCAGCCCAGAATCCCATTGTCAATTACTGAAAAGGACATCCAGCTTTTGTTACCTGACTAGAAAGCCCATCGCTTGGGGCTATATTTTACATATAAATATTGTTTCTCAGAACCCAGTATGTGCATGCTTACAGTATGCATACAGTTGTCTCAGGCTGCCCTCCATGTATGTAACTGTGCCATCCTCAGATCTCCCATTCTGAACCACTCTATTCCAGCTTTCTGTGATTTACTCATTGGACAGATAATTATAACCTCTAAAACTCCGTTATCCTTTGTTCATATTTCTATTTTGGTTAGCTCTGTATGCTATATCTGTGTGAATTTCTTGTGTGTGTGTGTGTGTGTGTGTGTGATATTATATATATATATATATATATATATATATATATATATATATACATATATATATATATATATATATATATATATTCAACCAAACCTGGATTTCTCCACAATTTGTACTGGTATAAACATGTGCAAACAGTCCTAAGGTTACCCAACCTCTTGCAAAAGTTAATTTCCTAAACAATGAAAATAATACTGTTGTAGTTGGCAGAGGCCCCTCCAGTCCCCTGCCTTTCTTTGTGTAACACAAGGTACAGTATCGGATAGGGCTACAGTGGGTAGGAGTATTAAGAAAAAACTGTTTCTTCCAAACAGTTAAACCATTTCAACTGCAATATTTCAAGTCACTGCAAAGAGGAAGGGAAAGAGTCATTCAGTGCACCAGCTTATATAAGTGGGAGTGCTTCCCACTAATGCAAAAGCACCATTGGATGTGCAACCCAGCACTTGACATTGATCCAGAAGCAAACAGGCAATCGGTGAACAGGGAACAGTCTCATTATGTGCTTTGAATGATGCACATCAGTTAACAGTTTGTCTCTCTTGCACTGAATACAGATGGTCATGGCACCGTTGACTTCAGTGATGTTCAATGTTCTGGGTCAGTAAGACAGGAATTATTTTTAATGACTGGAAAAGAAGGCCCCTTAGCTCTTTTCTAGGCAGTGAATGTGTATGTAGAAAGGGCTCATGTGGGATATTGATGTGGATAAAAGAGAATGTTTCCTTGAAGGTCTGCTTACACAGAGCACAGCCTGACTTTTACTTTTATTTTTTTCCACTGTGTTTCTCCATCAATGTCCTAATGCCTGTGGGAAGAGCCTGAGGTATCAGAAAACTGTCAGACAGATGTCTCAGGAAACAGAGCCACTCTTCAGTGCTGCTCTGACTCTGTTTGATCCAAGAAGCAAACTGGGAATACTGCAGAGACTCTCTCATAGCCCATGTTTGGCATAAATTATTTCCCTGTTTGTATGCAAGTGCAGTGTTCATGATTTATTGTTTCTAACCAGATTGTAATAATGCTTTCCTTGTAGGGTACAGTCTTTTCCCCCTTCCTTTACCTCTCTCATCCTCATTTACTCTTATTCCTTCTCAAAAATCAGTGAAGAAAGGCTGATATGCTGTAATGGAGACCAGGAACTGAGGAAAAAATCTCTCATGAAGTCATGCAGAACTAGCAGTAGTAGTCAGAGATTGGACATAACTGGCTAAATTTAACTAGCTATGTGATTAGTTACCATCTCTCTCCCTCACAAGACATATTAATTTAAATTATTGATTACTACTACAACTAATAGTAGTAGTAACAGTAATAATTAATTGATCAGATGCCTAGAATTTGCTGTCATACAAAATTAAGCACAAGACCATCCCTGCCTTCAAGCTTGAAAACATTTTGACCTGAGGAAATAAAATAAAATAAAGAGATGGGTTAAAAATGGAAAAAATAAACATTATATAACAATTTGGATAATGAAATTTTGGTTTGTATACTAGGTTGAATTGATACAGTTCATAAAGTGAAAGATTCATTTCATCTCATTTGAGGCAATGGAGTGGGCCTAGCTGTCCAACGCACCCTCTTCTGTAATGGCAGATAGATGACAGTTGAAGAAAAGGATGAAACCAGTAATCCTTAGCTGACCCACTGGAGCTGAACCTGTTATCCCATGCCAGTTTCTGCTGAAGCTGATTGTGTGTGTGTGCGCGCACGCACGCGCACAATGGTTTTGCACTACTGAATGCAAATATGTTTGAGTAGTTTGATTTTAATTTTAATTTAGTTCACACTTTTAGGGTGCATTTCTGAACATCAGTGGTGCTGGACCAAGTGTTGTAAGATTCTGCCTTGCCCCAAAGCAAAACATCAGATATGACCCCTGCATGACAGATATGCCAATGAAGCTGCCCTGGTCCTGAATAGCAGAAAAGTCTGCCAGCCTACTGTTCTGTCTGTGATGATTTGCCAGCAGAATGACAAAGCAAGTGGAAGAGTGGGACTAATGGTGATGGTGCAGTGAAAGAATATTTATGGCCATTTCCCACCTCAGATGAAAGCTGAGGTGGGAAAAGGCCTCTCATTGACTTCATGGGTCTGGTTTAAAACATCACCTTGTTCTCTCTCTCTCTCTCTTTGTCACACACACACGCGTGTGTGTGTGTGTGTGCATACATACAAAAAAAGATGCTGGCCTTGCTGGTATTTTTACTGTGCATATGGTTTAATGTAGCACACAACCCAGAACAACAGCAGCAGTACACAGTCCCCACAGATGATAAAACATCCATCAAAGGGCTATATGTCACTGGCTTTATATTTTGCACCCTCATTTCTCATGAAGGAAAACTTCACTGATAGCAAAGAGCACAGAGTATATCACACGGAGCTTTTTGGTGGTGTTGTGGCTCAGTTCCAGCTCACTTCCAAAGTGATTGCACTTCCAATGATGCATTTTCATGTCATAAAGGGACTGTTTTATCAGACGCCATTGATTTCTATGGGAGCCCCTTGCGAATTCTTTAAGCGGTTTCTCTGAAGTCACCCCTCATTTTGGTAAAAACGGGAAAAAAGTGACTCCAGAGAATTCGCTTCCAGGCTCCCTTCGATTGCACTGCGATTTGGTCTGGTGTGGAAAAGCACTCCGATGCCACCCCCCTTGGCCCCTGCGTCCTGCTCCGTCATCCCCCTCCTCCCCTTTCATGCCATCTCCTCTCTGCCAACCAGCCGATCCCATCATCCCCTGCATCCCCCTAGATCCCGATCTGCTCCTCTCCTTAAGCCTCCCACTAATCCCATCATCCCCTGACTGCTTTTGCATCCCGATCTGCTCCCCTCCTTCAGCCTCCCATCATCCTCGCCTTCTCCTAGACCCCATCTGCTCTCCTCCTTCCACCAATCCCATCATCCTCTGCCTTCTCCTAGACTCCATCTGCTCCACTCCTTCACCCTGACACCAATCCCATCATCCCCTGCCTTCTCCTAGACCCCATCTGCCCCACTCCTTCAGCCTGTCACCAATCCCATCATCCCCTGACTGCTCTTGCATCCCGATCTGCTCCCCTCCTTCAGCCTCCCACCAATCCCATCATCCTTGCCTTTTCCTAGACCCCCATCTGCTCCCCTCCTTCCACCAATCCCATCATCCCCTGCCTTCTCCTAGATCCCATCTGCTCCCCTCCTTCCACCAATCCCATCATCCCCTGCCTTCT
>NC_056522.1:135293605-135308895 GCF_019175285.1 Sceloporus undulatus
TGCTCCCCTCCTTCCACCAATCCCATCATCCCCTGCCTTCTCCTAGACCCCATCTGCTCCACTCCTTCAGCCTGCCACCAATCCCATCATCCCCTGCCTTCTCCTAGACCCTGATATGCTCCCCTCCTTCAGCCTACCACCAATCCCATCATCCCCTGACTGCTCCTGCATCCTGATCCTGGCCTCAGGGACCCCCAGCGACCTATCCCATCATCCCCTGACTGCTCCTAGACCCAGATCTGCTCCATTCCTTCAGCCTGCCACCAATCCCATCATCCCCTGCCTTCTCCTAGACCCTGATCTGCTTCCCTCCTTCAGCCTCCCACCAATCCCATTATCCCCTGACTGCTCCTGCATCCCAATCCTGGCCCCAGGGACACCCAGCAACCTATCCCATCATTCCCTGACTGCTCCTGCATCCCAATCCTGGCCCCAGGGACCCCCAGCGACCTATCCCATCATCCCCTGACTGCTCCTAGACCCCGATCTGCTCCTCTCCTTCAACCTGCTACCGATCCCATCATCCCCTGCCTCCTCCTCCACCTCGATAAAGGATGACAGCTAAGGAGGGGGCAGGGAAGGAGGACAGCGTCCAGAGCCCCACTGAGCATGCCCAAGAGTGCTGATTCGAATCGTTGAACCCTCAAAGTATGCTCTGGTGTGGTAATACAATGTGCACTCACTCCCCTTTGCTTGAGTCCATATCCCGTGACTTACTTGGAATCGAACTGACTTCACTTGCCCCTCACTTCGGAAGGACAACCGAAAGGTAACCAGGTGTGGAAAAACATGATGTTTTAACCTCAATCCGCATTGCTAGAGAAGAGTGACTCTGGATCTGGTGTGGGAAAAACATCACACTTTGCATTGCTAGAACAGGAGTGACTGCGGATCCGAGCTGCAACCCCCCCCCCCCCAGGTGTGATAAGGTCCCATATTAAGCCACATTCCAAGGCCTTGGGGTCCTGCTTGAGTGAGGGGGCGTTCCCACTTGGCAGATAAAATGGATTATATTGGAGCGATTCTGATTCGGATTATGTTCTGGGAATAATTCAAATTTTTTCCATTGTTTCCATTACCAAAAGGGGCAAATTATCTCGATTCATTTAGACCCTGTTTTCGTTCCCATTTATTTTAAATCGCTTTATTTTAAAGCGGATTAACTTGCTCCCCATTCCCATTTGTGTCCACAAGCTGTCAATCAAGTGCGTAGGCTTCAGACGTCACAAGTCTTGGGTTTTTTTGGCGGGGACAGCCAATGAAAATCGGCTGCATCCAAGGCTCTTCTGTTCTGTCTCCCCAGACTAGAAGGAGGCTTGGCAAATCGGATCAAGGAGGAGAAGGCAGCGGCCTTCATTAATGGGGAGAGAATCTTTGAGGAAGAGAGAAGATAAGGATCGATCTCCCCCCCCCCCCAAGATCCCTGGGCGTCCAGGCTTTCCATTCCCCAAAATCACTTTGCCTCCCCCATTGCTCCTTGGGCTGTTTGGAGGGCGATCAAGCAGGGATATCCTGCAATGCCCATCCCATAGTTCCTCTGGAAGGAGCCTCCTTTCCCAAAAATCGCTTTGCCTCCCCATTGCTCCCTGGGCTGTCTGGAGGGCGATCAAGCAGGCCATGTACTGCAAAGCCCATCTGATGCTCAGGCGCTCGGGCAGAGGTGAAAAAAGAAAAAAATAGTTTAAAATGGTGTTCAATGGCTCTCCTCACACATCGGTCTATGAATATGGAGCAGAGGGGAGGTTGCAGTCCACTGGGGGAAAGTCTATGCAAATTGAAGAAAATGGCGCTGGCGATGCAGATAGAGAACAAAGAGGGTGACACCCCCAGGCCAGCCCCTTGAGCGCTGCTCCTCCTATCTCCAGGTTCCCGAATCAGACACCCTTTCGTTGCCATTCGGATACAGCGAATCGTACCCCGCTTTCAAAAATAACTCAAGTTATAACCTACTATTTTTTAAAACCGTATTATAGGCTGATAATCCGGTTTAAACATTTTAATTCGATTCTAATTCGAGATGCTGTGGGAATGAATGAGGGGTAATGGAGATTAAATTTGAGCTTCAGTGGGAACGATGCACCCTAAATTCAGAACATGACCTGCTTTATAGGTAAGTGGGAATGACCCCTGAGTAGCTGGCAACAAGTCTTAGCAAGTAGCTTTGTTCATGAGAGGTGACATGATAGGTACCTTTAAATACGTGAAAAGATATCATACGGAGGATGGAGGCTGCTGGTATTCGGTTGCTCAGGAGACTAGAACACAAAACAATGGATTCAAATTACAGGAAAAGAGATTCCACCTAAACAATAGAAAGAACTTGTTTTACTGTTTGAGCTCTTCACCTTGGAGGGTATTGGATTCTCCACCTTTGGAAACCTTGAAGCAGAGGTTGGATGGGCATCTTTTGTGTTGTGTGCTTTCAAGTCATTTCCGACTTATGGTGACCCTAAGGGGGTCCTATCATGGGGTTTTCTTGGCAAGCTTTGTTCAGAGGAAGTTTGCCATTGCCTTCCCCTGAGGCTGAAGGTCAACCAGTGGGTTTCATGGTCAAGTGGGGAATCGAACCCTTGTTTCCAGGGTCATACTGTAATGTTCAAAGTGCTATGCCATGCTGGTTCTTGGGCATCTTTTAGAAGTGCTGTAATTATATATTTCTGCATGGCAGGGGCTTGGACTGGATGGTGCTTATGGTCCTTTCAAACTATATTTTATGATTCTAAAAACTCTATGAGAGTTAGAACATGACTAATTAAATTCACTGATGTGCAAATCCCCTTCCCCCACAGAGGCTTAACAGCTCTCAATATCCATGGAGTACAAAGGGGAAGAGGTTTTGCCTCATTGTCTGTGCAAGACCTCAAGCAGCGGCATCCGATGCTTCCATGTCAGTGGGATAGTCAATCCTTACTCCAGACTTTTGAAGAATTATCCAAGCTGCTGAAAAATATCACCCAAATATGTTTAGCAGCTTGGACAGACCCTTATGGGTTCAGACCGAAGCTCAAACTGGATTCACTGTCCCACTGATAAAGTAAAAATCTGATTCCAGTGATCTCAAGGTGAGGAGGTTCACTGTGATCTTTCAGTACCTAATAATGGAGGGTGGAGAGAAAGGCGTCCAGCATGCTAACTAACACACACACACACACACACACACACACACACACACACACACACAGGGCTGTTGATAGGAACTAGAGATACTGAAGGAGTAGACAGGGATGTGCAAAAGAAAGACAGAAGAAGAGAAAAGAAGATCTTTCAAATTTGCCTGCCTACCCTTATCCTAAAATGACTGGTGTACTCTACTTCTTCCTTAAAATCCTACCTAAGGGTCTTTAGTTTAAGGTCCAAAACATACTGCAGAAATAATCCAGTTTCAGACCACTTTAACTGCGCTGGCTCAATGCTAGGAAGTTCTGGGAACTGTAGTTTTGTAAGACATTTAGCCTTCTCTATCAGAGAACTCTGGTGTCACAATATACAATAATTCCCAGGATTCTCTAGCACTGACCTAGGGCAGTTAAAGTGGTCCCAAACTGGATTATTTCTGCAGTGTGTTTTGAACCTAAATATATCTGAGAGAGCTGCAACTCCTGCTCCTTACAGTCACTGTAACATTGGGAAATCCAGCTGTAAAATTTCATAAGAGCACTTTTAAAGGAGCCAGAAACAAAATGGGGATGGTGAGGATAATCAAAACATGCCATTCTCTGCAAATTCCATTTAAAAACAAATGTTTCATTTAATGAATTAGTGATTAATGAAATGAATTAAGTTTCTGCCTTCCTAATGTTAATAATAATGAATTAAAATTTCCTTTTCCAATGAACAACATTAATGAATTAATTTTTAAAGCCTAATCTCACAAGCATTGGATACCGCACATCAGTACTGGCCTACTAAGCATAATAGGAAGGGGATTTTTGAAATTTCTTCTTGTTAAATATTGGTCTGTGTAGTGCTACTTCTGGTTTGGTTCAAATGCACCCAAGTCCAGTGGTGGGATCCCCACTTTTCCTAATTTATGAAAACTAGGATTTGCACCTTGAGACTCCCAGTGTGTAAAATACAAGCTGTTCCACGTAGCTAAGCCTCCTCCACAGTCACTTTGCACATTGTGATATAGGGGTGTGAGCTGTTTGTGTCTCTTCCACAACTGGTGTTCATTTATTGTTGCTGTCCATGTGGACATCATCACTGAGCCTCTCTTGTAATGGAAGGGGGACTTGGAGTTGTTTCAAGAGGTGCTGGGGTTGTGCCTGCAATTTTTGCCTCCTCTTGTGTGTGTATGTATTGTGTGTTTTTTCCCGCTTTCCCTTCCCAGAATATCTCAAACATTAGCACAGAATCAGTGTATACTTCACAATTAAATACAAAATTAGGGTACTGGATTGCTCTGTTAATTCTTGAAATTGATATAGCTGTCATTTTCCCTTTGTTTTTCTCTCTTTTCATAGCTGACATTTCTGTATAGCTAGCAATGTGCTATCCTCCGCACAGTCCTAGAACTGTTTTCATGGAGCTTTTTCTTGTTCCTTCTCTGCTAACATAAAACAATTAATTACAGGCTTGTAACAAATTTTGGTTTTAAAAAAAGTCCAACACACTTAGGCTGCATCAGCACTGTAGAAATAATCTAGATTGACACCACATTAACTGCTATGGTTCAATGCTATGGGATTCTGGGAATTGGAGTTTGTTATGGCACCAGAGCTCTCTGACAGAGAAAGCTAAATGCTTCACAAAACTACTACTTTCAGAATTCCATAGCATTGAGCCATGGCATTTAAAGTGATGTTAACCTGGATTATCTCTGCAATGTGGATACAGCTTTTGATTGATACTGATTTTTTAAAGCACCAAATTCCATTTGTTCTATGTTGGACATAGGTATGGTGCTAGGTGGCCAAGAGTTCTTGCAGTACAAAAACCTGATACATATTACTGCTATATCATAGCTTCTTTGATGGTAAATGATGCAGCAGAAGATACACAGCAGAGGAGTATTCTAACCCTCTTGCTGATGGATTCCAGCATCCCTTCATAGCGAGTGATTGAACTGGGCACCTAAACTAATTCTACCCAGACTATCCCATAGCTGGCAATCAAAGTCAGTCTCCATCACTGGTTACATGGGGCCTCTGGACTGTGGTGTTCCCTCTCTAAGGAGAGGCTGAGGGAAGATGAACCCCACAAGATACATAGTGCAAATGCAAAAAAAGAAAATCAAAGTGTGCAAGTGTGATCCATTCTGCCTCTTCCATCAGCAATGAGATATGTACAAGAAAGTTAGCAACTGAGGAAAATTCCCACATTTCATTTTCCCCTTAGCCTCAAACTGCAAAACTAATGCAAAAAAGTATCCAGCAAAAGGTCCAACACACACTGCAGAAATAATTCAGTTTGAGACCACTTTAACTGTCCTGGCTCAGTGCTAGGGAATCTTGGGAATTGTAGTTTATTGTCATACCAGAGCACTCAGACAGAGAAGGCTAAATGTGTCATAAAAATACAATTCCCAGAATTCCCTAGCATTGATCCAGGGCAGTTAAAGCAGTCTCAAACTGGATTATTTCTGCATTGTGTTTTGGAGCAAGGTCACTAATACTGTACAATTGAACCCTTTCAAAGCCACTGGATAGCTGTTAACATTTGGTCATGATGTTAAAGTGAGGCACTGTGGTGTAGTGGTTTGCATGTTGGACAATGACTTTGAAGGTCAGGGTTCGAAACATGGTTCAGCCATGTAAACTCACTGGGTGACCTTGGGCAGGTCACACTCTCTCAGGCTCAGAGGATGGCAATGGCAAAACCACCTCAGGAAAAATGTGCCAAGAAAACTCTGCAATAGTTTCACCTTAGGGTTGCCATAAGTCAGAAATGACTTGAAGGCACACAACCACAACACCACCAACAACAAGAAGTGATGTCAAAAAGGACTCCTTGATCTATTTTCCTGATGGCAGAACTCCAATTCACTACATCCTTGAAGAACCCTCCACCCCAGAAGAGGTAGGGAGGGCCAAAGCAAACAATGGTTAGGGGCAAATCAACAATAGCCTACTCATAGTTTTTTGTGGGTTTTTCGGGCTATGTGGCCATGTTCGCCTGCATTTGTGGCTGGCATCTTTAGAGAATGCATTCTCTGAAGATGCCAGCCACAGATACAAGTGAAATGTCGGGAATAAACTCTTCCAGAACATGGCCACATAGCCCGAAAAACCCACAAAAAACTATGGATGGCAGCCATGAAAGCCTCCCGCAGCCTATTCATACTTAGCCACACAAAGCTGCCAACCCCACCCAAAACAATTCAGAAACCCATCCAATTTAAGTCAGTGGGAGGCTTCATCTCCCCCAAATTGCTATACAGGGGTGATTTGTGGGTTCTAGCATGCAAAATGGAAGGTTAACCCTTCCATCCCCAGCCATGTTTCCAAATTCCCACAGTCATACTACAGTTAGCTTTTAAAAATATTTAAGGGCCATGATATGTGCTTGTGCCAAAGGGGAAGTTCAAGAAAATAGTCCTTTTTCAGCCCTAACTGTAGTGGTGGGGCCTAGAAGAGTGTTGCATGTAGTCTATAAGCCAGCTGTTTCCCATTCCTGTTTGAAAGATTTAGTAACACAATCATATAAATACAGCTTTGAATCCCTGTTTGCTGGGGAAAATGTGAGATACAAAGTTTGTAATTAGAGGAATAAAAATGTCTGATCGGAAGCTCTGTTGTATTCAAGGGTACCTACTCCCAAGTAAGCATTTGTGGTCTTGGAGCCTAAATATTTTTGCTATGTGTTCTGCTAAAAGTTGGCTTGCCCCATCAGGTTTTTCTTTTGAAAGACTAACACTATGACTGACTCCAATTCAACACTAAGCTGAGGGTGCTAGATGGAGAAATGTCATTTCACCAATAAATTGAAAAACCCGGGGGTCCAGTAGCTTTGTCAGGCTGTGACCAATGCACTTTAGCTTTCTGTTCCACTTAAACACATTGTCTAAATGGCAAAACATATTGCTGTTGTTATATTCAATCATTGTGTTCTGCCATTAAACCAAATGTGTCCATATGAATGAATTGTACATAATTGTTTCAAAATTAAAATATACCCAAAATTTTCAAGTGCACCTCAGATTTTTCTCTCTCTCTTTTAGATTAAAAGCTCTTGGTAAAGAACGCTTTTGGAGGGATTGTGAAGGAAGACATGGGTTTAGAATTTAAACACTGACTACATAACTGTTCAATATCTGCTCAGAAATTTCTAATATTAGAATTTCCTCTCTAGGGAAATTCTTGAATTTGATGGTTTCCCAAGATCAGTTTGTTCCATTAACCAACTGGGTTTCTTGCAGTGTTTTGTTTAATATGGGCTGTACAAGCTAGTCTTTTAAAAAATTGCTCCTTGCCTAAAGTTCATGAGAAATTCAAGGTTGGGCTAAAGGCATGCCCCTGTAAATATGGGACAATTTACCTTTGAGTGACAGAAAGATGCCCACAAGGAGACCTTTCTCCTCAAAATTCACATGATCAGACATCTCAGTTGATAAACGGTACTATGGATCTCCTTAAAACAAGCATTTTTCCAAGTTGAAATGGCGGTTCCACAAGAGTATTTTCTGTTGTGTGATGAGTTTTTGAGACATGGTTGTGCGAATTCTCCCCAAGCAATAGAAACCTTTTGGTCCACAAACAATGGGCAACAGTTACACAGTTTGGGTTGGGGGGAGGGGGAGCATTTTTAAAGTTTAATTAAAGATGACCAATTTCAGCTTTGCTATACTAGTTCCCATGGCCGCACTGTGGAAGTCATCTGGTTGAACACCACTTGAACTGCCCTAGCTCAATGCTATGGAATTCCCATTATCCCAGATTTTGTTGGCTCTGGTGAAGCCCTGTGTCTGGGACTATTGGCGAGGTTGGGATTTATGCTCAGACAGCTGTCTGCCAAACCTATTGTCTCTTGTGCAACAAGTACCATAATGGTTTCTATAGTAGTGGTCCCCAAACTGTGCCCTTTAAGGGATTTTGGTCTATTATTCTATGATTCTATCAAGCTCCAGGAAAAGAGATTCCACCTCAACATTAGGAAGAACTTCCTGACAGTAAGGGCTGTCCGACAGTGGAACAAACTCCCTCGGAGTGTAGTGGAGTCTCCCTCCTTGGAGATCTTTAAGCAGAGGCTGGATGGCCATCTGTCAGGGATGCTTTGATTTGGATTTCCTGCATGGCAGGGGGTTGGACTGGATGGCCTTTGTGGTCTCTTCCAACTCTATGATTCTATGATTGGTCTTCAGCTCCCAGAATCCCAGGCTATTGGCCAACATGGCTGGGGCTTCTGGGAGCTGAAGTCCAAAATCTCTTCAAGGGCAGAGTTTGGGGACCACTGATCTGTAGATATGAGAGGAGGACTGCCCCTGAGGAAGGGACCTCTTTCCCTCTTTTTATGTCAAAAAGCTAATGCTTTCTTTTCCCTTAGGATTCCTCTCTACCAATAGTGGATGCAGTGATTCCCTGGAAGAACTTGGCATTGGGTCCAAAACGCACTGCAGAAATAATCCAGTTTGAGACTGCTTTAACTGCCTTGGCTCAATGCTAGGGCACTCTGGGATTTGTAGTTTTCTGAGACGTTTGGCATCCTCTGTCAGGGAGCTCTGGTGCCACCATAAACTATGTACGATACCCAGGGTTCCCTAGCACTGAGCCAGGGCAGTTACAGCGGTCTCAAACCGGATTATTTCTGCAGTGCGGATGCAGCCCAAGACTGAGAATGAAGGATGGAGGCACAACCTGTGAAAGGCGCATCCTCTCATCTGTCCAGAAGAAAACCGCTACTTGAAGGTAACAGATTAAATAAATGGAGGGATCCAGAGGGATGAATGGACTCCAGTACTTTCTCTGTCCAAGAAAAAAGCCATGACTGCCATCCTTTCGCAGGGAGCAGCAGCTGCTCAAAATGGCTGCTGAGCCAAAAAGGAAAAGGGATCCTCCTTCTGCTGTGTGAGTATGGAGGGAGAGAGAGAGAAAGAAAGAAAGAAAGAAAGAAAGAAAGAAAGAAAGAAAGAGGGAGGGAGGGAGGGAGGGAAAAGAGGTCAGAAAGCTAAGTAGGTAGAGGCCAGGGAGGCAATCCAGGCAGTATTTCTCCAGACACAGGAGTGCCAAGGGCAGCAGCTGGCAAAGAAGCCCCTGTCATAAATCATGGCAACAGAAAGGAGGGGAAGATTTGGGGAAGGGGGAGAATGGGAAGGAAACTGGGTTAGGGTCTAGATGTGGACTGGGGAAAGAGGGGGCTAAGATGCAGAGATGAGCCCCCCTTTCATGATCCGACAGCAAGGACTCACCCACCCCCCAACAAGTCCACGTTGAAAGCCATTCTTGCCTTCGCTTCCCAGGGTCTGATTCTCCCCATCCTTTTTTTCCTGCTTTGATATAATATTTTTATTCGTTAAACCATGGGATATTTCAGGGAATGTTATGTTGCAATTGCCTTCCTGGCATCAGCCTCATCGTCCTCATCCTCATCGCCATCCTCATCCACTCGGTGTTTCCACTGTTTTGTACAAACAACAGGCAAAAGTCATCCTGACCTGGCTGACAGTCTTGAAAGACCCTCCCTCCAAAGCCAGGTCCCTGGACCCTTTATCCTCAGCCCTGGAGAGAGAGAGAGAGAGAGAGAGAGAGAGAGAGAGAGAGAGAGAGAGAGAGAGAGAGCTATCTATTATTTAATCACCTGCCTTGACAGATACACAGACAGATCATATATATTAGATACCTTACCTGTTTATCTATCTGACCTGTCTAGATAATTAGATAGATAGATAGATAGATAGATAGATTATATCTTATCTATCAATCGATCGATGGATCTGTCATCTAATGACCTGTCTAGACAGATAGACAGATAGATCATATCCTTATATCATATATATCTGACCTGTCTAGATAGATAAACAGATAGATAGGATAGATAGACAGACAAATCACACACACACACACACACACACACACACACACACACACACACGAGATATATCCTTGTCTGTCTGTCTGTCTATCTATCTATCTATCTATCTGACTGACCTGTCTAGACATAGACAGACAGACAGGTATATTCTATCTATCTGTCTGTCTGTCTGTCTGTCTGTCTGTCATCTATTGACCTGTCTAAACAGATAGTCAGATCATCTATATACAGTATAGGATATATCATCTATCTACCTATCTATCTGACCTGTCTAGATAGATAGATAGATAGATAGATAGATAGATAGATAGATAGATAGATAGATAGATAGGATCCTATCTGTCTATCTAATGACCTGTCTAGCAGACATACATACATACATACATACATCCTTATCTATCTGTCTATCTATCCATCTGACCTAGATAGATAGATAGACAGATGGATGGAGAGAGAGAGAGAGAGAGAGAGAGAGAGAGAGAGAGAGAGAGAGAGAGATCATTATGAGTTTTGCCTGCTAGGACTTGCACGAAGTGGATGGTGATGATGATGCCGCACCCAAGTAGCAAGAATCTCTCTCGCTGTCTGTCCTTCTGTCCTTTTCAACCTTTCTGTCCAGGAGGAATTCCAAAAGGTCATCCATTTGGAGCATCACTGAGAAGCATGGGTTTACTATTTCTATGAGTGCTACTGTGCTTTATGTTGTTGATTTGCTCATGTCCTCCATTTTTCTTGCAGGTCTTGCATTTTGCTCCTGGGATTTGTAGTTTGCTGAGGCACCGCCAGTGCTCTTTGGCTTAAAGCCCTTCCAAAACTACAGCTGGGGCTACAACACTTATTGGATTCAACCTGCATTATTTCAATGGTGCCCATGCCCCCGAACAGAGACAGCTCAGGAGCTGGAGGAAGAAATGCCTAAATAAAAAGGGTGACCTCCAGAGGTCCTCACCACAAAAGAGAACGAGACATGCAAAATAAAGGGCATTGAAGGCAAAATGGGGAACATGACCAAATCAAAGTTCAAAACACTTAATATAAATATAAATTCATGCTGACAGTTTGGAATTCCTCCTGGAGAGAAGGTTGAAATGGAGGACAAGCCCTGAAAAAGGAGGACCTGGCAAAACAGAACCAATAATCCAGTCTGTTTTTAAAAACACTCCTATAAATATAAACCCATGTTTCTTATTCCTGCTCCAAACGGAAGGCATTTTGGAGTTCCTCTTGGACAGAAGGCTTGAAAGAAGGTAGGACACATCCTGGAAAAGGAGGACATCTGATCACCCAGTAAATAAACACTATGCCTTCTGTCCAGGAGGAACTCCAAAATGTGTCTAAAGAAATGCCTAAATAAACAATATGCAAAGGATCTTGTAGCACCTTTGAGATGAACAGAAAGCAAAGCTGGTAGCATGAGCTTTCCTTGAACCTGCTTTCTCAGAGGGATGATTTTAAAATAAATCTAGGAAAGCTCCTGCTTCTAACTTTTCTCTTTCAGTGAGTCTCAAAAGTCACACTCTCTCAGCCTCAAGAGGATGGCAATGGCAAATTCCCTCTGAAGAAACTTGCCAAGAACCCCCTGTGATAAGTTAGGGTCGCCAGAAGTCGGAAACAACCTGAAGGCACACAACAATGGGTCTCAAAGGTGCTACCAGATCTCTTTGCAGGCTGATTTTCCTAATGCCTTTTAATATTAGGAGCCCTTGCTCCCAGAAAACATCAGGTGCAGATGGATGTTGGAAGCAGACCAAATCTACCAAAAGCTAGTTCTACAACTGTCTTCCAGTGAGTCTCAAAGGTGCTACCAGATCCCTTTGGAGACTGATTTTCCACACTATTAACAGGGCTAGGCCTTTGAATATTCATTGCTCCAGAAAAAGGCATCTGGCATCTGAGGAAGGAGACCAAGCCTACCAAAGCTTATGCTACGACTTCTTTTGTGCGCTGAGTCACAAACGTCCTACCAGATCCCTTTGTAGACTGATTTTCCAGACTAGCATGGCTATGCCTTTGAATATTAGGAGCCCTTGCTTCCAAAAAAGCATCTGGTCTAGGTGGATGTAGAAAGTAGACCAAGCCTACCAAAGCTTATGCTACCAACTTCTTTCTTCCAGTGAGTCTCAAAGGTGCTAAGAAATCGCTTTGCGTGCTGATTTTCCAAGCTAATAACCCAGCTGTGACTTTGACTATGAGGAGCCCTTGCTCCCAAAAAGCATCTGAGGAAGTAGGCCCAAGTCAAAAGCTCATGCTCCCAGCTTCTCTCTCCTTCAGTGAGTCTCAAAAGTGCTGCAAGATCCCTTGGCGGACTGCTTTTCCAGACTAATAACATGGCTCTGCTTTTGAATATTAGGAGCCCTTGCTGCCAAAAAGCATCTGTGGAAGCAGATCAAGCCTACCGAAAGCTTATGCTCCCAATTTTTCTCTCCTTCAGTGAGTCTCAAACATGCTGCAAGATCCCTTTGGAGACTGATTTTCCACACTATTAACATGGCTAGGCCTTTGAATATTCATTGCTTCAAAAAAAGCATCTGATGTAGATGCATCTGAGGAAGGAGACCAAGCCTATGAAAGCTTATGCTACGACTTCTTTTGCACACTCACAAACGTGTTACCAGATCCCTTTGCAGACTGATTTTCCAGACCAATATGCTTTTGAATATTAGGAGCCCTTGCTTCCAAAAAGCATCTGTGGAAACAGATCAGACCTACCAAAATCTCATGCTCCCAGCTTCTCTCTCTTTCAGTGAGTCTCAAAGGTACAACCAGATCCCTTTGCAGGCTTATTTTCCCAGACTAATAACACGGCTGAGTCTTTGACTATTAGGAGCCCTTGCTCCCCAAAAAGCATCTGATGTATCTGAGGAAGTAGGCACAAGTCAAAACCTCATGCTCCCAACTTTGAGTCTCAAACAGAGCACTATAAGATCATTTGGAGACTGATTTTCCAGACTAATAACATGGCTCTGCTTTTGAATATTAGAGCCCTTGCTGCCAAAAAGCATCTGTGGAAGCAGATCAAGCCTACCGAAAGCTCATGCTCCCAGCTTCTCTCTCTTCCAGTGAGTCTCAAAGGTGTTGCAAGATCCCTTTGGAGACTGCTTTTCCAGACTAATAACATGGCTCTGCTTTTCATTATTAGGAGCCCTTGCTGCCCAAAAGCATCTCTGGAAGCTGATCAAACCTACCGAAAGCTTATGCTCTCTTCTCAAAGGTGCTGCAAGATCCCTTTGCAGACTGGTCCCCCCCCCCTTGAACTAGGTGTGTGCCCCCCTCCTCTCCCCAGCCCTTCTTGCCCAGTTCACTGCGGAGCTCTGCTCTGTGTCACGACGACTGCATCTTGGAGAAAGGAGGGGAGGCTGCGTGGGTGGGTTGCGTGGAAAAAGCCATCCCTCCACTGACTGTCAACCAGGCAGGGGAGGCAAGGCAAGGCAGCCCTGGGTCTTCTGGAGACAGGGGAAGAGGAGCCCCACAACAAGGCTGTTGTGTCTGTGGGTGTGAGTGTGTGGGGATGGAGACTCTCTTAAGGATGCCTATTCTTTCCTCCGTGGAACATCCGATGCAGGGCCCAATCGGCTGAGAAAGATGCCCAGACGTCACTCTTTCTGATGAGTGTGTCAGAGAGTGTGAGTGTGTGCCTGTTGTGTGTGTCTTTTTCTTCTGCGCTTTGCAGACCGGTGATCCTCCATTAAAGCAGTGCTGGGAAGGATTTCCGCAACTGGAGCTGGGAGGGGGGAGAGTGGCCATGCTTGTCCTCTTTTTCCCGGACCTGTCCTCCTGTCTTCCGAGCCTCCTCTGTCCAGGGAGGGTTCCTAAAACGCCCTCCATTTGGTGCACGATGAACGAAGCATGCCTTGCGGTTTCTATCAGGGTTTTCTTGAGTGGGTCTTCCATCTTTGCTGGAATGTCCTTCATTGTGGAGCCTTGTCCTCCTTGGCGGTTAGGAGGACCCTTTTGGTCACCCTGAGAGGGGACAGAGCAAGTGGAGGAGAAGGAGGAAGACAGAGGAATGGAGGAGAAACTAGAGGAGGGATCCGATCGGGGTCGGGTACGAATCTAAAGAAATGCTGGGCAAAGAGGAGAGAGAGAGAGGGAGGGAGAAAGGGGTGCGCCAGGAGTCCTCCTTTTCCCGGACCAGTAATCCATTCCAACCTTTGGTCTGGGAAGAATTCCGAAAGGCCCTCCATTTGACTAAGGAGCATGAATTTATATTTCTATGAGTGTTTTTTTTTTAATTCCAAAAAGTTCTCCATTTGGAGCATGATTTAAGAAGCATGGATATATACAGTATTTTTATGAGTGTTTAAACAAAAAACAAGACCAAACAACCAGGGCAGAGGGGTTGGTTCTGTTTCTCCAGGGTGACCAAGCTTGTCCTCCTTTCCCAGGACCTGTCTTCCATGCCAGCCTTCCAATGCCCAAATGCCCTCAAGGGCTAAGTAAGAAGCAGCAGATGCCGCCTTTACGTTTCTAAAGGGAGTGTTCCTAGCAGGCAGGCATCTTTCCCAGCATAGAGCCAGAGGAGTGCAGTCATGCCTCTGCCTGCGCATAGCCATACATACACACACCCGGGTCTGTGTGTGTGTGTGTGTGTGTGTTGGGGAGGGAGAAATTGGGGGAAGTGCGCAGGCGCAGAAGGAGCACCCAGCTGCTGCTTTTTCAGACTGACAGCATTTGGGTTCTTCTTGCACAGCTGGAGAAATGAATCAGGCAGAAGAGCATCCCTCCCTGGATGAGGCAGAAAGAAGTCGCAGGGATCAAAGAACATCAATTAATAATAATAATAATAATAATAATAATAATAATAATAATAATAATAATAATACAATGTTGCTGAAGGGCAGAGGCTTTGAGATATATATGTGTGTGTATATATATATTTGCATGCATCCAGGGAGGGAAGCTCTTCCCGTATATATATATATATATATATATAGAGAGAGAGAGAGAGAGAGAGAGAGAGGTTTATCCACCCAATGAGTTTATCTCATCTAATGTAGTAACTGGTTTTTTTAGGACGTCCTCGATGGTTATGAAAAGGCGGGAGGCACCGAGGAAGGCGCTTTTTTGCATCATCGGAAACCTTCAACACAGAAATCCCACTGACTTCTCTCTCTCTCTCTCTCTCTCTCTCTCCTCCTTTCCCCGAAAGTGTGCGTGTGTGTTGTTTGTCTGTATATGTGTGTGATATTTATCTATTTATTGGATCTCTCTTCCCAAATGGGAGAGTGTCCTTCCTGGGAGGTGGCTGCCTCTGAAGATACGCGTCGCCTTCTGATTCCGGCGCGTGGTTCAGTTGTTAATAATAATAATAATAATAATAATAA